>NC_141035.1:38857500-39157500 GCF_052040795.2 Danio rerio
CTACAGTTAAGCCTCCAATTGACTCAAATGTTGTCAATTAGCCAATCAGAAACTTCCAAAATCTTGACATCATCATCTGAGCTTTTTCAGAGGCAGAATAATCTTATTGTACATAAACTTGACTTTCAAGAAAGGTTATAACCACATCTCTCTCATTATTCTGCTATTAAGCATAAACAGAAACAAATGTGATAATCCTAACTTACCTAAAAGAGAAAAGTTTAGACTTTTTAAAAATGGTTATGTGCCTTTTTATACAGTGTTTTTAAACTTCTGGCATCTGTAATTATAATGTAGATTAACACCCACAGTGGCTTCTCCTACAGCGGGGGTTCCCAAACTTTTCAGCCTGCGACCCCTAATATAACAATGCCAGTGTCTCGCGACACCAGTATCCTCTGAGGTGGTTATACATATAGAAACCTTGCATGCAACGGCGTGCACACAGCAATAGGCCCATGTCTATTCTTTATTTATTTTTTTTAAATGTATGTGAGTGCTGTAAATGTGCCAGAAAGTTTAACATGGGGTCATAAAATTAATCTGCTTCATCTGAGGCTATTGCTGTGTCTTTAATATAATTTTATCACCCCAAGGGTTACAATCCAATAGAAAATAAAAAATTGAAAGGTTGTAACTATAAACTACTATTTCTATCTTCAGTAGATTATGGATAAAATATGGTAATTCTAATGGTTTAAAAAATGTATTAGATTTTTGGAAATCACCAAGTGAGGTCCTGACCATCACTTTGGGAACCAATGTCCTACCGCATCAAATTTGGCGAAAGTATTTCAGGAAGTGATTATTTTGTTTACTTTGATTTATTGGATGGAAACAATGCTTTAGTCACAAATGTTTTATAAGATATTCCTGTTATTCACATAAGTCTATTTCAAGTCTTTGGATGGAAACATAGCAAGTGTCATATTGACTCAATCAATGTTTTAAGCTTTTAAACAAACTCACCCTTAAAGCCAGCTGGTCCTCTTTCACCTTGATCTCCAGGGTTTCCAAGAGGTCCATCTTCTCCTGGGGGCCCAGTTTGTCCAAAAATCCCAATGATTCCTCTTTCCCCCTTCTCACCTGAGGAAATAATGCAGATATCAGTAAACAAATAAAAATAAAAAAATCACGGCACTGGCTGACACACTAACCCCAGCAGCTTAAGACCATCTTGCTTTTCAAGTGAATATTATTCAATGTGATTGTGATTAGAAAGAGATAAACTTTTTTTCTACTTTTTGCTTACTAATTATGCATTTGTGGTAGTCATTGAATGCTATTTATTCCAATTTTTTATTAATTTGTTTTTATTTTTTCAGCTTTAGTAATTTTGCTCAGTGATTTTGCCCTTTTTATATTTATATAGAGTTTATTTTGGTTTTAGATTAATTAAAATATGTCAGTTTAGTTTCTTTTGTCTATTTTAATGATGCATTTATATTTATTTATATTTATATATTTTTTGTGTAATACATTCTTTTTATCTAAGTCTTGAAATCTAAACATCAGTGTCATGTTAGATAATTAATTAGACAGCTCACCCAATATATACTTTTCATCTAATATTTCATCAAACATATTAATAATAACAAGATATAATACAAATTATTAAAGGTGCAGTATGCAATATAAGTTTAACACCCAGTGGTGGAACTAGGTATTGCATTCCTGAATCAAAACAAATGCAAGCGCAGGTTGCCAGATTGGGGACCAACTGAAGCAAGTCTGACGATCGACCCTAAAGGCTGATTAGGTGTGATCTAAATAAAAGCAATGGCACCTGATAGAAGGAATATTTTCCATAATAACTTAGTTTTTGTCCTACCCAACACCTTATATATTTTAGAAACAGCTTCTATTTCTTGCAGCTGAACAACAAAAAATGACAATGATCACCTCAGGAACACCTCATGTGGTTTTTCAGAGTTAAATGCTAATAATGTGAGTTTGAATGCCATTTTACATGACATTTATAGCCATACTACTGAAAACAGCAGCAGATAGTTCCCCTCAGTCCTTGAAAATAAAATAAACCATTTGAAATTGAACTTTAGAACTGTGACTCAGTGCAAGCCAACACATATCAGTGATTCAGCATGTACATTCAATAATGTTAAAGTAAAAAAAATAAAATATGTATTAGTTAGATTATAAACCTTACCATTTTGTTAGTGCTGCTGAATATTCTGTGCTGCTGAATGGCTGAATTAAAATTTCGGTCTTTTGTTGATAAACTATTGTTTCTAAATATTAAACAGCTTATTAAATAATTAAATAGACAGTTCACCCAAATATACACGTTTATTCTAATATTTCATTGAATATATATTTTTTGTATTACAAATATTAATAATAAGAGCAAGAATGGGAGATTATTTATGACGTTATGCACTCTGGTTAAAATAAATGCTGTGAATTTGTGTATACCTTTTGGACCCCCACTGCCATTATCTCCATTTTTACCCACTTCACCGATCTGTCCCGGTGGACCTGGATCACCAGGAGGGCCCTGAGGAGGAGGACAAGTAGTGGGTTTTATGACATTGCCAGGGTCTCCTTTTGGACCTACAAACAGAAAAAGAAATGAGGGTTTATTTAAATAGTCATGTATAAAGTGATCAACCTGATCTGAATGCTTTACACACCTGTGTCCCCTTTATCTCCTTTTGCACCACTGGGACCCAGAGGCCCACAGTCACCCATAGGGCCAGGGAGTCCCGGGATTCCCATAAGTCCACACAGCCCCTTTTCACCTGTAAAATAATAATAATAATAATGACAATCTAGAACAAGCAGAATGACAAAAGTGTAGTTAAACATTTCCATTTACTCATTTGTGAGTTTCTTTTCTTAAAACACAAATTATTATATATTTAAAATTGTTGGAAACTAGCAGCCTTTGACTTCCATAGTAATTTGACTATGATGCACTAAAACAATGTTTTTCTTAGTCAGATTTTTGTCTTGTTTTTAGTCTAAATGTCTAAAGGTTCTTAAATAAAGAAGCATTTTCGGGACAAGCAAAACATCTTGTCTTGTTTTTTGAGAAATTATATGTTAAAATGAAGTGAGTTTTTAATTCAGACAAGCTAAATAAAGTGCCAAAATTGTAAGCAAAATAATATTGTCAAAAAGAAAAACTCACTTAATTTTGGAATATTATTTCTTAAAACAAAACATAATAAATTTGTTTGTCTAGAAAAATGCTTTTTGACTTAAGAATTTTTTGATATTTAGACTAGAAACAAGAGAAAAAATATAAGTAAGTAAAGTCCTTTTTGCAGTGTGTCAATGGCTACTGGGTTCCAACATTCTTCATAATATCTTTGTGTGAGTGTGTGTGACACTAATTTATTAAGGTTGGGAACCACTTGAAGGATAGAAAATAGTGAGTAAAATTATTATTATTATTTTTTTAAAGTATTTTGTTTGAATGAGGCAAAACATTTTTTCAAATACTGTCTAAATATCAACACAGCATTATAAAACTGTACAGAACTATTTATTTGAGAGACACACAGTTATTTATGTTAGTTATAAATGTAGTTATTCTAAGTATTCTTGGTGATGAGGGGAGGGGGAGGTATTCAACACGCTATGTTTGTTTTCTGGAAAAAAAATAT
This sequence comes from Danio rerio, assembly GCF_052040795.2. Classification (NCBI taxonomy): domain Eukaryota; kingdom Metazoa; phylum Chordata; class Actinopteri; order Cypriniformes; family Danionidae; genus Danio; species Danio rerio. Next base: position 38,861,130 of record NC_141035.1, read on the forward strand.
GTCTAAAGGAGCTGTTGACATGGAATTGAACTAAAAATGTTGGTAAAAACCCAAACAATACAAATATAAAAATAAAACAAAACAAATATGAAAAAAATGTTATGTGTAATAACAATAGAATGACACTAGGAGAAATACTGAACTAATATTTAATGTATTTAAAACTTTATATAAAAGCCGTTTTTGGCTGATGAACTCTCATGTGTGAGTTTTTCACAGACTTCAACAGAGTGTAAATCTTGATGGTTCTGTGGGTCTTGTCTATTAAATCTGATCTTTAATGTGTATTTTAGAATAGATTCAATTCAGGTGACAGGCTGGGCCATTCTACAGCTTGAGTTTATTTCTTTGAAACCATTTTAAAGTTTTCTTGGCTTTGTTTTGGATCATTGTCTTGCTGAAATGGCCATCTTGGTTTCATCTTTATCATCCGGCTAATGTAGATGTTAGACTGAAGCAGCTAATATTAATTTACACTGACGAAGGGCAGAAGGTTACTGAATAGCTATTAAGAGATTTCAGCTGCTGTCTGGGCTTTTCCTGCCTTTTTACACTTCCCTTTCTTCATGTGTTTAATTTTTTTTCAGGTGTCATTTTATTTTATTAAACATAACTTCATTTGTAAACTGTTTAATATTGTTTTATTTGCATATATGGATTTCTTTGGTTGTTACTAATAATCTGTGAATATTTCAGGTCAACAGGACCTTTGGAAATAGGTTTTTGGAGAAAACCGTGTTTAATACTTACCCCACTATATATTTGTCATCATATACACGAGATTGGTTTTAATAACCCTAATCTACTTGACAGTGTCAGCTTCAGACTTAGTATTAAAAACTGAAAGAAACATCCATACTAGAACATTCACAATTGACATACACTCCCAAAACTGTCACACTACAAAGCAGGTTGAAAATCAGTGAATTTACCATTCAATTAAAGCTGTTTATTTTACCTTTTGGGCCTTGTGGGCCTTGACACCCCGGGGTGCCACCAGACCCATGGCATCCTTTCTCTCCTTTAAACCCAAGTGACCCAGGACCACCCGGATCACCACATTCACCACACACTGTAAAAGCATTGCCTGGATCCCCCATTAACCCCATGGGCCCTAAAACAGCAAAACAAAGAAATTGCACATAAAAAATAAACAAAAAGGCTGGATATGCAGAACTGCTATTAACCTTATCTCTAAAATCCTACAGGAAAAAAAAATACACATTTACAAATTTTAGAAAGTTCTAAATTATGTAAAGTAGGTTATCGGTAGGGCCAGATGGAATCTGCGGACACTTTTTGCTATTTCTGCGCAGAATTGTGTTAAAAATCTGCAGATTTATGGGGAATATATAAGCATCATAACTAAAATCTTAATATATGAAATAAAAAGTAATGCCTTTTAAAATTTTATTCTTTTATATATTTTCAATTAGATCCACTTTATTTGGTGAATGAAGCAAGTCTCTCAAATAATATCTCTTCTAAAAACAGAAAATATTACTTTACAAACTGTGCTGTAAATAAAACATATGAATATTTTCATATTAGTCAATATTATTACTGAAATTAATTAAAAAACATAATACATATAAATTTACACACATTTACACAAGTAAATAAACAGAATCAATGATGGGCTAAAAATCTGCGGAATTCTTTGTACGCAGATTCCATGTGGGCCTAGTTATCGGTAACCCTGATTGAAATGAAATGTGTACAAATGTTTAAACAGGTGAATATATATATATATATATATATATATATATATATATATATATATATATATATATATATATATATATACATACACGGTTGAAGTCAGAATTATTAACCCCCCTGTTTAGTGTTTTTCAACACATTTCAAAACATAATAGTTTTAATAACTCATTTCTAATAACTGATGTATTTTCTTTTTGCCATGATGACAGTAAATAATATTTGACTAGGTATTTTTCAAGACACTTCTATACAGCTTAAAGTGACATTTAAAGGCTTAACTAGGTTAACTAGGTTTACTGGGCAGGATAAGGTTATTAGGCAAGTTATTGTATAACGATAGTTTGACCAGTAGACTATCAAAAAAAAAAAAAAATAAATAAATCTAGTTTAAAGGGGCTAATAATTTTGACCTGAAAACAACTGCTTTCATTTTAGCCAAAATAAAACAAATAAGACTTTCCCAAGAATAAAAAATATTATCAGACGTACTGTGAAATTTCCTTGCTTTTTTAAACATAATTTAGGAAATATTTAAAAAGAAAAAAAAATCAAAAGGGGGCTAATCTTATTATATATATATATATATATATATATATATATATATATATATATATATATATATATATATATATATATATATATATATATATATATATATATATATATATATATATTAATATTAATTCAAGCCAAAGCGTGCTTTAATAAAAAGTGAAACCAAATGTGCAAACAAACTTTTCTCTTGTTCTACTTTAACCTGAATGTATGAATTTAATGTTAACTACATTAAGTTTGTTGCTTTGATGATTTAAAAACACTTATATTAAACTGTTTACACTGACCTGGAGGTCCATCCAGCCCAGGGAAACCCCGTTCTCCACCAAGTCCAGGCATTGGAACCCTACATTCTTCACCCACAATGCCTGGAGGACCCATTGGACCAGGATCTCCTACAAAAAAAAAGAGAGTAAATAAATAGATCACTAACTGTGTGTGAGTGCTTTCTAATGTAATTTACAGTGTTCTTTCTTTCTTTCTTTCTTTCTTTCTTTCTTTCTTTCTTTCTTTCTTTCTTTCTTTCTTTCTTTCTTTCTTTCTTTCTTTCTTTCTTTCTTTCTTTCTTTCTTTCGTCCGTCCGTCCGTCCGTCCGTCCTTCCTTCCTTCCTTCCTTCCTATCTATCTATCTATCTATCTATCTATCTATCTATCTATCTATCTATCTATCTATCTATCTATCTATCTATCTATCTATCTATCTATCTATCTATCTATCTATCTATCTATCTATCTATCTATCTATCTATCTATCTATCTATTGTATATATATACACGTGTGTGTGTGTATTTTATTTAATATTTTTATAGAGTATATATGTGCATATAAAATGTAGAAAAAATGTAGGAATGTTTTTTGACCGTGTTTTTTTTACTGTGCATCTCTCTGTCTGATTAGTTATTTTACCAGCAGTGTTGGGAAAATCTGTAGTCACTTAAAAAAAAAAAAGTAACTATATGTGTTAGTTACTTTAAGGATGCAGTTTGAATATATATGTGCTATGTTATTTTATTGTAATTAGCATTTTTTACTTTTTTTTTAAGAGATGAGGTAGACGTAAAATTGTAATATATTACTTTTTTCCAAAAGAGATTATTAATACATGTTAATTACAAATAAATAAAATGTGTTTTTTTCAATATAACATCTTTTTTATGATGGCAAAGCACATGGTCAGACAAAAATATCGCTAAAAAACATGGCATATTTTTAAAATGATTTTTTAATAATAAAAAGCATTTATTTTAAATAGAAATTCTTTGTAACATGTCTTTACTGTCACATTTGATCATGTCCTACAGCAAACAATATTCTAAATCGGATTATGATCTGCGTACCTTGCAGTCCCTGCGGTCCTTTCGGACCTCGAACACCTGTTTGTGAAGGGCCTCGTGACCCCGGGTCCCCTTGATCACCTTTGTCTCCCTCTGGCCCTTGATCACCTCTTTCACCTGTGGAACCCAGCCCTGGAAGGACAACCAAACAGACAGGGAATGACACATGTTTTCAAACAGGTAATCAGCAAATTAACTTCTGACAGCACAAAAGATTACTAATTCTCTCACCTCGAGATCCAATCTCACCCTTGACACCCTTTAGACCGTCCAGCCCATGAAGCCCTGGGGGCCCCGGAGGTCCTTCAAGTAAAATGTTCAACATTTAAAATGATTGTTCTAGTTTTAAAATTGATGTAAGAATATTTTTAAAATATATATTTATAGTTTGAGTATTCAAACCTCGAAGGCCAGTGCATCCTTCATTGCCATTACTACCCGGCGGACCTGGAGGCCCCGGAGGTCCTTCTAGACCATGTCTACCACATGTACCTGGGGGCCCAACCACTCCTAAAAGGTACAATAGACAGCATTGTAGAACTGGACTGTAGCAATAGTAAGGTGAATAGATGTGGATTTAGGTCTGTGTGTGTGCTATAGTACAGATATATGTATTTTATCCTCAGACCCAGGCCCGGATTAAGAATTCAGAGGCCCCTGGGCACAACGTCTTGTAAGCCCCCTACCTGGTTGCATGCCTATTGTTAAATTAAAAAATATGAATAACATAATATTTATAAAAAAAATTGCATCTATAATGCATTGCCCGCATTTTTTAAGTAAATGATATACACTACAAATATGTATAGTCTACAGAGATTTAACACATATTCAAAGCATTTAAAACACACTTTGAAAAAAAGAATTAATACAACTAGTGAAAAATTAATGGATTTTAATATACTTGTTCAAGTTCACTAAAGCAATACAAAAAAGTTAGATTTAAGGGTATTTTTAATGTATAACTTCTACACACTTATGATGCAAATGCTTTGGATATAACACCTCTCCAATCTAGTTCTATGAATCTGAGTCTTCTATAATGCACACACTTATTATTGATTCCTACATGTCTTCCTTGTGATGAAGAGTAGGCATAATCTGATATGTGGTGGTGGTGGTGGGTTCATCAGACGCTGGATTCGAACCGGGTTCATGGTCGCGTCAAAACAAGTTGCCATGCGCTTTATGAGCTACGCCACTCACGCTGCTGTGTGTTGCGCTCTTTAGTTATGTTGTTTCTGTCAATTAAACAGTAATGGGTGGGAATAACTTAATTAGCTTATTCCAACGAGGTACTCTATTTGCATTTAGCCATTTCCCTTCCCTCGCAGGGGCCCCAAGTGCGCACAGGCATTGGTTAATCCGGCCCTGCTCAGACCATATCAAACATGAATAGCTAGCACATTAGATGCTACCTGTTTGTTATAGCCATAAACAATGCATTACTATTACTGTGTTTACGAATTTGTAACCTAAAAAGCCAATTATTATATAAATACATATTTTTTAGATCTTATCAATACAATTAAAACAGTCAAAAAATCTACATATTGCACATAAATCCCAGCCGATTCAAATGTTATCACATGATTGAATGAGCGTTATCATAATAATAATAATAATTAATAATAATAATACTAAAAATTAATTAATAATAATTATTCCGACTTTAACTGTATATACATATTTTATATATATTTTTTAAAATTCATAATCTGTATTTTACCTGGAGGTCCAATATGACCATTGATCCCGGGTGGCCCAGGAGGGCCACAGTTTCCATCTGGACCTGCTGGTCCAATGTCACCATTGTCTCCTCTCTCCCCACAGGGACCTTTTGTGTAAAACAGAGATTTTAGATCTTCTGTAGATCTGTTTTTTTTTTCTTGTTTTAAAGTACCAAAACAATAGGGTGAACAAAATCAAATAAAAGCTAAGAAAGTCCTACCTGGCACACCATTGTCTCCACATGGCCCTCTCTCACCTGTTCGCCCTGGCGTACAAATAGATTCACCACTGTCGCCTATACAAGACAGCATGAAAAGACATTTTGTAATAAATCTCATATATAATGACATATAACTAAATTTAAAATGATAGTTTGATTTACTTGTATTGGTAAAAGTCGACAGTTTAATTAAAGAGCCCCTATCAGACTATGACAGGGACTTTGTCAGCAACCATTAAAGTTTATATGGACCAGTTTCATCCTCCAACAGATCATAACATGCAAGTGTGATTAGACTTGTTGCCTTGTTTTCTGTAGTTCATATATGTAGTTTATATTATTATGTGTTTAATTGTGTGTAATAAGTTGTAATCGCTCTGTGCAGCTTGTAATAACTTGCCTATTATAGATCAGTGCTTGTACTGTATCTCTCAGGTTTAATCCTTATGCGGCTGATCACATATTGTGTTCAAACCCACGGTAAAAATACGAGTGCTTCTTCTATTCGATAAAAATGCATTTCTAAACTCACGATCCTCTGCCGTTATTCTTTACAATGGCCACCATTCAACCCAGCCTTATTCGGAAACGTAGTCCGAATCCACAAGAGGCTGCTGTGTGCGCACTTTTTCATATTTCAAATTTTTCATGAGTATCGTTCCCTCCCGTTGTTTTTGCGTAAACCCACCAGAGGCCGCTGTCGACCGACCGACCGACCGTCTGTCTGACTGACTGAATGACTGATTGGCCGGCCAACCAATCGATTTTCCGTCCAGAAAAAGAAAAGCCCTCGTCGTTTTTACCATGTTTTTGGATTTTACCACATTGTCACCCCGTTATTCACTCACACACATTTTATTTTTTGGATTCTGTTTTTGTCTTCCCTAATTTCTGGAACCGATCTACCCCGGACTCGAACCCCGTCGTGGTCAACTCTTCTCTGCGCCTGCCAACACACGAGCTAACTGGACAAACTGCTTGCGGCAGGAAAGCCCTACACACGAGGGTAAGCAGTCAGCTGCTAAGCGTGACAAGAAACGCCGCTATACTGCCTGTAGCGTTCGCTTAAAAAAATTAAATGCAGCCATATGTACCTCCGGCTACTTAAATGTCTCCAGTAACGTCCACGGGACTACGTTTTCAGAATAAGTCTGTGTTGCCACTATCAGCTTTTCCTCACACTCGCCACAGTTAGTTTTCAAAAATAGTTAAATACTTTTGCCATTGTGTGGGTTAATACTGAACGTGTGCCATAGTTATTACTTAGGGTTAAGAGTAGAGAAATATACTGGTGTTTAACTGCATTGCTTTATTGCATTCCTGCATTGGGCTCTCACATACTTTCTGGCTAACTACTTCATAGCTGTGCTGGGCATTTCTCTCTGTCTTGCACTGAATGCAGTCGACCAATTAGTCCAATCCGTGCAGATTAGCTTCTCTCTAAGAAGGGGTTTGGAAACAAATGAATCACTAAACAATACATCTAGGAGTTGTTGAGATAATTAAGTAAATATAAATGCATATTATAAAACAATGAAAGTGTTTTTTGACCTTGCAGGCATATCAGCCTGTTGTTGGAGACCCCAAAACTAAAATATGACCTTTTATAATGCAAAATAGGGGCTCTTTAAAGAATTTGTATTAGAATAATTAAAAACATTATTCAGCAATTAATCAAACTGACAGTACACTTTCACTTTTCTCAGAAGAGTTCCTGTATTTAAAACCATATTACTGTTTGCTTATTCTAATAAACACTGATACTGATTATTGTTTCTCAAGCACCCAATCAGCAGACCAGATTGATTTGTAAAGTATCATGTGATGCTGAAGAGTAGGATAAAGATATTAAAAATTAAATTTTCTCATTATAGGAATCGGCGGTTCATTCCGTGGTGGTGATCCCTGATGAATGAAGGGACTAAGCCGAAGAAAAATTGACCAATTATAGCAATTTATTTTACAAGATAATAAAATTGCATTAGTTTTCAATTTTAATAGTTTTCATAATACTATTGTAATTTAAATAAATATTGCCCTGGTAAGCATAAAAAACAATCAAACAAACAAAAAACCTCGGGTTGTGTTTGTTCCAGAATGCATGGGTTTATAATGTGTATATTTTATTTATACTCATTTATTCATTTTGTTGTCGGCTTAGTCCCTTTATTAATCCGGGGTCGCCACAGCGCAATGAACCACACAGACTCCACACAGAAACGCCAACTGAGCCGAGGATCGAACCAGCGGCCCAGCGACCTTCTTGCTGTGAGGCGACAGCACTACCTACTGCGCCACTGCGTCGCCCATTTTATTTATATGCATATCTATATTAAAATTACATGTATTTTACCTTTAGGACCATCATATCCACGATAACCAGGAGTTCCTGGCATGCCGCTCAATCCAGGATCGCCCTACAAGAAGAAAAGTTAGAGGCACTGTTTGTGAATACAATCTATATATCAATCTACAAGAAAAGTCAATCAAACCAAAAAAAATCTGATCTGGTGTGCGTTTTCTAAAACCATCATTAGCTAACTAATGTTGCAAGTTCTGTCGTTACAAACATAGTTCATTGATTTGCCGTCTCCTAAATCCATCGTTCCAATGAACATTTGCAAACTGCGTTGCAAATTTGTATGATTGCAACAAGACCTCTAGAGCTGTAGTTAGAACCATAGTTCCATAGTTCAACCCAGCAAACTTCTTGCTGCGAGGCGACAGGGCTAACCACTGAGCCACCATGCTGCAAATTAAATATTAATATATTCATCTATAATTCATATAAAAACATAAGACCAATCACTTACATTATCACCATTTTCCCCTGGGAATCCCACAATTCCCTTTGGCCCATGTGGTCCACGTACTCCAGGCTCACCAGGCACCCCACGAGCGCCTGGCGGTCCACGACAGCCCCTTTCAAAGCCTGGAGGTCCATTCAGACCCGGATACCCCGGTGTTCCCGGTGGACCTGGATCACCTTTATCACCTGAGAGTAAAGGAAAAGAAAAAACACGACCATGGTGGTTTTAATGAAGCTTGATAAACAATATGAGAGGATTTGAGTATATCAGCGTTACCTCTTTCTCCACAGAAACCATTCTCCCCATTGGGTCCAGGTGGTCCTATTTCTCCTTTCACAGGGTGATAAAACAAGTCTCCTGGAAAACCTGGAGGCCCAACGCATCCTGGACAAAAAAACAAAAAAACAGAAGATATACTAGTTTGTTCTGAAGACAATTTAAAAATGCTTAAGGGGGCTATTAATATTGACCTTAAAATGTTTTTTTTAATGCTTTTATTCTATCCAAAATAAAAACAAATAAGACTTTCTCCACAAGAAAAAAAATATTGTAGCCTCCTTGCTCCATTTAGCATCATTTGGGAAATATTTGAAAAAGAAAAAAAAAAAAGAATAATTTTGACTTCAACTGTAGATACACTTTCTCCTTCAGCCATATCCATGTGTGCATGCAGACATTTGTTGTATACATAAGAATAGAAAGAAAAAAAATAAATAAATAAAAATAACAATATCAGCTGGCGAGGCAGTGGCGCAGTAGGTAGTACTGTCGCCTCACAGCAAGAAAGTCGCTGGGTCGCTGGTTCCTCGGTTCAGTTGGCGTTTCTGTGTGGAGTTTGCATGTTCTCCCTGCATTCGCGTGGGTTTCCTCCGGGTGTTCCGGTTTCCCCCACAGTCCAAAGACATGCGGTACAGGTGAATTGGGTAGGCTAAATTGTCTGTAGTGTATGAGTGTGTGTGTGTGTGAATGTGTGTTTGGATGTTTCCCAGAGATGGGTTGCGGCTGGAAGGGCATACGCTGCTGGATAAGTTGGCGGTTCATTCCGCTGTGGCGACCCCGGATTAATAAAGGGACTAAGCCGACAAGAAAATGAATGAATGAATGAACAATATCAGCTACTAAACAAATTAACTCAAGATATAAATTATGTACATGTGGGCAGTGATAACTTACATCCGAACTTAAAGAATCAGATCAAGTGTTTAAGATGTTGCATAATTTGTTGATTTTTTTCCCCCAGTATGAATTAAATCTTACATTTTCATATTTTAAAGTTGTAAAATACCTTTCTGGCCCTTGGTTCCGTTAAATCCAGGGAAGCCTGAACATCCATTGAGGCCCTTTAAGCCTTTCGGTCCAGGAGGCCCTAAACAGCCCGTCTGCCCGATGTTTCCAGGACAGCCGTTTTGTCCACATGGTCCAGGCAAACCTGGACAAAGAGTTTCAAAGACACAAGACAGCTGAGAATCATAATTACTGTTTCCAAGCAGCTTTACAAAAGGTGCACATGACTGCATTACAATCAAATAAAAAAAGTTTAGGTAATTAGTTAACTTTATTAGTTATAGGTTAGTTATAGGTTAGTTATAGGTTAGTTTTTATTAGTAAAGTTATATCCATGTGTACATGTTTAATGAAGTGTATTTGTGTATTAAGTGTATGTGTTGTTCTTGAAGTCTTTGATGGTTGGCATCATCTCTTTACAGTTCTTGGATTTTAGATCTCAGGAAAACAACAGGCTCGGTGTTTTAATGTGAGCTTATATAACAAGAATATCTATGACAAGAGCTCTTTTCAGGCTTTCTTTCGTTTCTTTGTGAATTTTTTGATTTTATTTTGGTATTTTGCTGTAATAGTGTGCAGAAAGGAAACATACAATACTGTGCTTTAGGTCTATTCTCCCCATTTAATTCATAATATTTCACATAATATGTATTGGAAATACCAAAAGATCAAAAGCGACAGTAACATTACAAAATATTCTATTTATTAAAATAATCATCACTGTTTCTACCAAAAAGCAGCACAACGGCTTTCAACATTGATGATATTAATAAGAAATGTTTACTGAACACCAAAACTACATATTAGAATGATTTCTGAAGGATTGAGTGACAGCTTTTCAAGGCTGCTTTGCCAGCAAAGAAATATATATTTTTTTACATTTAAAAATATATTAAAACACAATAAAGAATTTATAAATTGCAATCACATTTCAGAAAATAGCTGTATTTTTTTTTTTGTAAAAATGCAATGTTGCTGACAACTACTTTTAAAACATGTTCAACCCCAAAATTTTACAATGCAAAAATGGTTTTCTTACTTTTTATTTTTATTTCAGTTTTTCAACATTTTAAACCATGAAGCATTTAAGTAAAAAAAATGTATGTTTTGGTTTCAGAATAATATGTCAACATTAAAAATATGAAATTAAAATAATCTTATTTCAAAGTTCAAACTGAAAACAATATTATTTTACTTGCCCCACAAATTGATTATTGTGCTTGTTTTAGGAAAAATCTCACTTAATTTTGACTCATTATTTCTAAAAATAAAGCAACATTTTTACATGTCTAGAATATGCTTGTTGATTTAAGATTGTTTAGATATTTGGACTAGAAACAAGACAAAATCTCTTAGCGGTGTAAATCTATTGTGTATTTAAAATAAGCCTTGATGACCACATCTATCTAACTTCCATACAAATCCAAGCCAAATGTATTGTTACAGATGGCAGTTAAAGGCATTTGTTGTAATTGAGTTACATTTAACATTAAAATTAACTTCCTAAAACACATTAAGCTCTCTTCGAAAGACTCTTTACCCTTTGGTCCAGGATATCCAGGATTTCCACCGTCACCGTTGACTCCTGCGGGTCCCTGAAGGCCTATGCATCCTTGGGGTCCAGGAGTACCAGGTTTACCCCGGGCTCCTTTGGCTCCAATGCCAGGACATCCCAGCTCCCCAAGTGACCCCTTCTCTCCAGGGTAGCCTAACATAGAAAAGTCACATTGTTAGCCAACAGTCTTAACAAATGTATGCTAATGCAGTGAACTCTACTTACCTCTATGTCCAATTAAGCCTTGTTCTCCTTTCTTGCCAGGCAGACCCTCATCTCCTTTATCGCACTGCTCTGGACTCTTACCTGGGCGTCCAGGTGGTCCTGGTGCACCATCCTTCCCCCTTTCCCCTTTTCTACCAGGATACCCTGGAACACCAGACATACCTGTAGAAAAAAAAAACAAAACAATATTGACGATATTATTAGCATTGTTGCCAGATATAGCTGACTTTTCCAGCCCAAAAGCTGTCCAAAAACGCCAAAACACCCAAAATATTTGATTAATATTTTATTTTATTTTATTTCAATCGAAATTAACCTAGTTACTTTAACTTCATAATTTCTAACCATACAGCAACCAACACCAGCAGTCACAGAACCACAACATAACCAGGTCTCATCAAAACATTGCCCCCCCTCTCACCCACACATGTTAGAATAGAATATGTTTTACTTTCAAAATGGCGTATTAATTAGTCTTATTTGGCACTTTAAATTCTTTTAAACATAATTATGTGCTGCTTGTTTATCAGACAATGCTTGTTCTTGCTGTCAGTTGTCGAAAAAATGATTGATAAAAGTGTCATGATAAACTACTGTGAGTTTAACTGCAGGCACTGCGTGATAAGTGTGCACGCAAAGGGGAGTCGGATTTGTCTGGGGAGTCAGATTTTGATACAGCTTTCCTTCACCTCCTCTAGTAACATTTAAAGGCTTAACTAGGTTAACTAGGCCGGTTAGGATAATTAGGGTTAGGGTAGTTATTAAGTTATTGTATAATGATGGTTTGTTCTGTAGACTATCGAGAAAAACTGTAGCATAAAGGGGCTAGTAATTTTGTCCCTAAAATGTTTTTTTTTTTTTAAATGTAAAACTTCTTTTGTTCTAGGTGAAATAAAACAAATAAGACTTTCTCCAGAAGAAAAAATATTATCAGACACACAGTGAAAATTGCCTTGCCCTGTTAAACATAATTTAGGAAATATTTAAAAAAGAAAAAAAAATTCAAAGGGGGGCTAATAATTCTGACTTCAGCTGTATATATAACTGAAAAGTTATATTCTTTGTTTTTTTTAGAAATATAATTTCATTCAAATCTCTGGCAAGTGTTGGATACATTTAACCTGTTGTCTTTATGTATTTTCTGACCAACAGGCAGGACAGGAAAGAAAATGAATGAATGAATGAATGAATGAATAAATGAATGAATGCAAAGCTGCACTAGTTGACATTTTTTGATGATATACACAGCGCGTTGTTATTAATGGATTCTGCTTTGAACATACCTGAAAAATCTCCTGATCTATCTCTTCTTCAAGTCACAACAGGAGACAATGTTTTGGTGCCGTGATCCGGATAAACAGTGAAATTACAAATTCTCAACAATACCGTTAACTCCAAAGCAACTTAATATGCACAATGGTGGAAAATTATGGGAGAAAAATGTTTTAATCGCCTTTTCAGCTCTAAATAATGCTAGATTTAAAGGATTTGTTGAGTAATTTGAGGAAATGAAATCCAGGTTTATAATACTCTACATTATATATTTAATTTTGTTTAGAAGTACTGATAGCTGACCTGACCTATGTCTCTCTCTGTCTCTCTCTCTCAATTTAATTCAATTTTAATTCAGTAATTGCTTTACTGGCATGACAAATGTATTGCCAAAGTATTTCTAAAGTTAACATAAAAGATAAACGAAGATACATGTTTAATAAAAAAAAACAGTAAACACAGTAAACCATAGTAGTGGTAATAAAACACACACATATATATATATATATATATATATATATATATATATATATATATATATATATATATATATATATATATATATATATATATATATATATATATATATATATATATATATATATATATACATACATTTAATAATTAAATAAAAATATAAATAATATTATTTAAATCCTGATTTTGTACTTATTACAATATTACTGTTTTTATTTTATTTTATATATTTTGTTGGGTGGATCTAGGGCTTTGTTCAAAATCAAAATGTTCAATAAAAAAAGAATAATATATATATATATATATATATATATATATATATATATATATATATATATATATATATATATATATATATATATATATATATATTATATATATATATATAATATCATATAATTCATTTATCAGATTATTCAACATATCATATATAAATCAATATATCATAATATTCATATATATGTATATCAATAAAATAATAATAGATCAGAATAAACTGTACATATAACAATCAACATTTTAGGATTAAACAGTAATATAAAAAAAAATCTGTATTATTACTCTCTCACTCTCTCAAAAATACAACTCTGACAGTGCATAATATGGGCAGATATGATTTTTTGGATAACAGATTAACTATACTGTGTAAACATTTGTTAAAAATTAAACTTTCAGATTTAAAATCAGTATCCACATGCTTTTTTGTTCTTTATCAATTCACTTGACAAAAATTAAATACATCTAAATGTATTTAATGTTTTGTCTGAGTACAACTTGTCCACTGACTCAGCCTATTTGGTCTCTAGGTTGTTTTCTATCATCTGATGTAAATTGGGTTAATACCGCTGTCACATGTGGCTTGCTTTGTTGATCGACTTATTAAAAAAAATCTTAATTTATCTATCCTGGAGGCTCTATCTAGTGGACATTATTCGTTTGTAATACACAGCCAAAATAAATGGAGAAAAAAAATGTTAAATTTTGGTTAAATATGAGAGAGACTGCATCAGATATGTTTCAGTCCTGATTTTGTACCTAATATTACAGTATTAATGTTATTTTATTGTACGTTTTTGTTGGGTGGATCTAGGGCTTTGTTTAAAATCAAAATGTTCTATAAAATTTTTTTTTTAAATATGCTCTTGATTTGACTACACAAACACCATCGGAAGATTACAAAATGTGAAATATGAATAAAGGTCACTTGTCTTGTGGTACCTTGCAATCCAATAGGTCCTGGAGGTCCTGGGACACCTTTAGGGCCCTGACATCCCTGAACCCCAGAGGGCCCCAGCGGCCCTGGAGCCCCAAACATACGGTCTCCACAAGAGCCTTTCAGACCCTCGGGTCCACGACTGCCAGGTATTCCAGGTGAGCCATTAATACTGATGCCGCAGGGCCCGGGTTCACCTGGATCTCCTAAATAGCCATCTGGACCTACAGACAAGATGGAAGGAATATTGGATTCAAAAAGTTCTAAACAATTGGATTAATTCAAGTGTATATATGATGTAGATTTACAGTTGAGGACGAAATGGTTCGCTCTCCTGTAAAATTTGAATTATTTTCAAACAGAGCAAGGACATTTTTCTTAGCATTTCCTAGGGCATTTCTTTTTTAAAGAAAGTCTGGTAACAGTTTACTTGAAGGGGTGTTCATAAGATGAGGAAGAGGAAAATAGGACAGAGGAAATTTATGATAATAAATATGTAATAAAATATTCATTAATTTATTTTATTTTCTGCTTATTCCCTTTATTAATCAGGGGTTGCCACAGCGGAATGAACCGCCAACTTATCTGGCATATGTTTTACGCAGGGGATGCCCTTCCAGCTGCAACCCATCTCTAGGAAAAATTCGTCCACACTCATTCAAATACATACACTATGGACAATTTAGCTTACCCAGTTCACCTGGAGAAAACCCACGCAAACACAGGGAGAACATGCAAACTTGCTGTGAGGTGATTGTGCTACTCACTGCCCCACCGTGCTGCCCCATAATGTATTATTTTTATTACAAATTCAGTTTGTTCCACTGGAAAAAAATCATCAGAAAAATATTCATGACTATGGCCTCATGACAATCATTTTTATGACAGATTTATGACAAGATAAGTTGTTTTGGTAATGTCAAGTTGCCATGACACATGACAGTTAATGACAGTTGTCAAACGTACCTAATAAGTTTGTCATAAGTATCTCAAAACCTCATGATTACAACGATTTCATGACAGCCTTATTAACACTCCTTAAGGCAACATATACAGTATACACTCACAGTATACACATTACTAGTACTGGGTTGGCTCCCTTTTTGCCTTCAGAACTGCCTTAATCCTTTGTGGCGTAGATTCAACAAGGTACTGGAAATATTCCTTAAAGATTGTGGTTCATATTGACATGATAATATCAAACAGTTGCTGCACATTTGTCAGCTGCACATCCATGATGTGAATCTCCCATTCCACCACATCCCAAAGGTGCTCTATTGGATTGAGCTCTGGTGACAGCTGAGGCCATTTGAGTACAGTGAAGTCATTGTCATGTTCAAGAAACCAGTCTGAGATGATTCATGCTTTATGACAAAGCGCGTTATCCTGCTGAAAGTAGCCATCAGAAGATGGGTACACTTTGGTCATGAAGGGATGGACAAGGTCAGCAACAATACTCAGGTAGGCTGTGGTGTTGACACAATGCTCAATTGGTACTAATGGGCCCAAAGTGTGCCAAAAAAAATAACGCCCACACCATTAAACCACCACCACCAGCCTGACCAGTTGATACACGGCAGGATGGATCCATGCTTTCATGTTGTTGATGCCAAATTCCAAATGTTGAAGCAGAAATCAAGACTCATCAGACCAGGCAATGTTTTTCCAATGTTCTATTGTCTATTTTGTCAGCCTGTGTGAGTTGTAGCCTCAGTTTCCTGGTCTTAGCTGACAGGAGTGGCATTCAGTGTGGTCTTCTGCTGCTGTAGCCCATCTGCCTCAGGTATGACGTGTTGTGTGTTCACAGAAAAAAAATCCCAGTAGATCAGCAGTTTTTGCAATACTCAGACCAGTCCGTCCAACACTAACAACCATGCCATATTCAAAGTCACTTAAATCACCTTTCCTCCCCTTCCTAATGTCTTGATCATGTCTACATGCCTAAATGCATTGAGTTGCTATAATGTGATTGGCTGATTAGAAATTTGCGCTAACGAGCAGTTAGACAGGTGTACCTAATAAAGTGGCCGGTGAGTATATATATATAAATATATAGCCTTTAGCTCTTTTTTTCTCATTTGCTTGAATCTCTTTTACCTCTTTGTCCAGTGATTCCACAATCCCCAGGTTCTCCTATTTCTCCCTTGGGTCCCCTTGTTCCGTTTTGTCCTATGCAGCCTGGATTTCCAAGCTTACCTTTGTCACCTAGAAAATAATAATGAGTTTGATGATCCAATCACAATCATGAGCACTGCAAAATTAACAATGAAACCGCAAAATCAAAATGAATTCAATTCAATAGTTTAACACATAAAGCACCATTGAACATACATCAAATTCTATTATGATTAATTTGATTAACATTAAAACAGACATATGCAGGTGGCAAAAATATCGTTTTAGATTTATTTATTTTTGCGGGTTACATTTTTGTACTTTTCAAACAAAATCTGGCATTGGCAACATGTATGAGTGAAAATTAGTGCCTCTATTTCTTACTTAATGCTTAATAATGCATGCATACAGAAGAAAAAAATTAATTAAAACACATCACTAACACCTAAGTGTTCAGCTTAGCCCTGTACACACTGTAAAGATATGGTGTAAATGTGGTTGCCACTACCCCACACTATTTTGGAAGTCAAATACACAATAAAAAGTGAATTTAAGCCATAACAAGTGAACTGACAACCATATTCAGCTTCTGTGTGTGCTTGGCCTCTGAGTCATCATTAAGTAGTCAACTACAACAGTAAATTAATCAAACATATTTGACTAATAAGGCCCTGATTGCATATACAATGTCAGATTAAAGACTTATAACATATATGTAGCAAAAATATAAAGCTGCAGGGGTAATTCTACATTTATAAGCAGCGATATTGTTATTTTATTTAATTTCTTTTCTAAACCATCCATCACACACAGTTTTATATAGTAAATACTTTTATACATTTTACCTATACCACCAGGCATCCCTTTGCAACCACGGGGTCCAGGTATGCCAGGTCCACAGGGCAGAGTTTCACCTATCAAGAATATTACAAATTACAATACACAATACAATTACAATACAATATACACAACACAATTACAATACATAATCATTGTCCATCAAAAGCGATATTAAGTTAGTGGTCTGCATGACTTTTAGCGCTTTTGAAAGAAATCTCTGACGTTCTACATCACAGGTGTCAATTCCAGTTCCCGAAGGGCTGCAGTTCTGCATAGTTTAGTTTCAACCCTGCTTCAACACACTTACCTGTAGGTTTTAACCAAGCATGAAGGACTGAGTTAGTTAGTATCAGGCGTGTTTAATTAGAGTTAAAGCTAAACTGTGCAGAGCTTCTGCTCTCCAGGAACTGGATTTGTACTACAGGGATATATTTAATTGATTAAATTATAGAAAAGCAGTAAAATGATCAACAATTGCTACAATAACTTTTAGGCTGTAATAGCTGAATGTGGATAGTATATGCTGATTTGGCGCTCAAGACTGCTGAAACTGATACTGAAAGCCCCTTTGCTTCTTAACATTTTTCTGCAAACCAATCCAACATTTTTTTTTAGGGTTTCTTAATGTATGGAAAGTTCAAAACAACAGCATTTGTTTGAAATAGAACATTTTGGGTCACGCTTTAATTTAAGGTCCAATTCTCACAACTAAATTAATAATTTATTTTATATATACAATTTTTTCATATATATAATTTTATATAAATATATACATATATATATATATATACACACACACACACACACACACACACACACACACACACACACACACACACACACACACACTCAAAGTCCTTAAACATTGGGGGGAATCTCCTCACCCACCATGAGTGAGCAACATCCACCTGGATGACGCGATGGCAACCATATTGCGCCAGACCGCACACCACACATCAGCTGATTGAGACATAAAGCTATTTATTCTATGGGGATGGTTAGGAGGCCATAATGGACAGAAGCCAGTGGGCAAATTTAGCCAGGATACCAGGGTAAATCCCTACTCTTTTCGAAGGACATCGTGGGATTTTTAACGACAACAGAGAGTCAGGACCTCGATTTAATGTCTCATATGAAAAATGGCTCTTATTGAGCAGAATAGAGTCTCCTTTACTATACTGGGTCGTTAAGATCAACACAGTCCAGAGGTTGAGCACCCCCTGCTGGTCTCACTAACACCACTTCTGGCAGCAACCAAGCTTTCCTATGTGATCTCCCATCCATGTACTGACTGGGCCCTGCTTAGCTTCAGTGGGCATCCATGTGAGAGTTGCAGAGAGCTATCTGCTGGCTTATTACTTGTGGCTTACTACCTGCCTATTATTAAGATACTGGCTATGTATTTGAACCTATAAAGTACATAATCTGCATGATCTTATTCTACATTCTTAATCCTAAACCTAACTACTAACTATTTATAATCACCAAATTAGGTGTTTATTCAGCTAAAAGGCTTGGTTAATGAGAACTATGTCTTTAAAAGTGTGACCAAAACCTTCATAACCTTAGAATTCTCACTTTTAATAATTATCACTTTAATTTAATTTAATTTAATTTAATTTAATTTAATTTAATTTAATTTAATGCACTCTTTTTAAATAAAATAACTAATTCCTTTTTTAAAAAAATAAAAAATTCTCACAGAACACAAACATTTGAAATCTTCTGTACTAACATTTATTTAAACTATGTTGACCTTTTTCTTGATGTATAAACAGGCATTGCAATTTAAATCTATTTGGCTCAAGACTTCCGCTCTCATTCCCTTCCATTGATTTTTAGATGTTAAAAACAGCTTGTTATGATGCTTTATGTTGCAAACTGATATTTTATTATTATATTATTCTGCTTTGTCTGTATAGTCATGACCGTTTATTACCGTTTTATGAGTTTGACCGTTTATTATTCCGAGTTATTTCTCCCATAGGCGACTGAATCGGACATTCTAAAACAATTGAAAAAGGGAGCGCACTTCCGCATTGCTGAATAAGGCCAGTACAGCTGTAGCATTGTGAGGCTTATATTACTAGAATATGAACTGGTGTTAGCGCTGTGACTTTCACCTTGAAGCCCTTTAGGGCCAGGGAATCCCGCCAGGCCTTGAGGTCCGGGGTCTCCTTGTTGCCCCCGTCGCCCGATTGACCCCATAATACATCCACCAGGAGGTCCAGTCTGACCCCTGACACCTTTCACACCAATAGCGCCCTGACACCCTCTGTCACCTGGTGGACCAAAGAGATCATCTCCCTGGAAGGACAAAAAATATATAATAAATCCATCTGAACACATTTGAAGGGGATCAAAACCTTTAATCAAAGTTGCCCTAAAACTTTTAAACAACACCCATTCTTATCTTGTCAAATGTTGACAACTGTAACGAAAGAACATTATACCTTACAGCTAAATTAATACAAAGAAAAGATGCAGTAATGACCTGTCGCTTAACTTTATATTACTTTTTAGTACATATATCTTAAACTGGTATTTATTTCTGTGATGGCAAAAGTTGAATCTTCAGCATCAATCCTTCAGTCTTTAGTGGCTTGTGATCTTTTACAAACCAATGCATGTATATTTGGGGTGTATAATATTTACAAAAATTAGCATAGCATACTTTTGATGATGATAATTAAGATATTTTGTTGAGTGTGTTTTTGTGATGGTTGTTTGGCTGGTTGAGGCCTGCCATGGATAAATAAACATGACACGAAAACTGCTAATAGGTGGTTTGGAGTCTCATTTAATCAAGTGATTTGTTCAAGACACCTAAAATATCTTATATACAGTATATATTATTATAAATATTATTAGTGCTTATATTAGTGCTGCCAAATGATTCATTTCATCCAAAATAAAAGTTACATTTACATAATGAGTGTTTATTGACTGTGTATAAATATTGTGTATATTAAAAAATATATATCAGAGATGCTCAAACTAGAGCCCACGGGCCAAAGTTGGCCCATGCTAACCTTTGAGAGGGAGAATTGGCGATCATCTTTCACAGAGATTGTCATTTCAAAATTTAATGCAATATTTTGTTTGTTTGTTTTCGAATTTGTTTTGTTTTGTAAATGAATCAGATTTTTAGAAATGTAAATACTGTCACTCGACAGATTTAGAGGGCAATGCACAAGAAATCGGTGATCAAATCAAGGCAAATCAAGGTGCAGATTAGTGCATTCAGCATTGAACTCTATTGTGTCATTAATAGGATTGTTTATTTTTTTACTGTAATAAATTCATTATATTTTCAATTAAATTAAAACATACAGCATAAAGCAAAGTTTTGTAGTTATTATGACATTTTCGGTAATAACTTAATAATGAAAACTTTAATGTAATACAGTTTATTATTTTTATCTTCAACCTACAGCCCTCAATCAAGTTTGCTTTTTGGCCCATCATAAAAAAAAGTTTGGCCAACCCTGAGATATATTTATATTTATAGTATATATTTATATGTATAAATTAAATATAAATACACACACACACACACACACACACACACACACACATATATATATATATATATATATATATATATATATATATATATATATATATATATATATATATATATATATATATATGTATGTATGTATGTATGTATGTATGTATGTATGTATGTGTATGTATGTATGTATGTATGTATGTATGTATGTATGTATGTATATATATATATATATATATATATATATATATATATATATATATATATATATATATATATATATATATATTTAATTTATACATATAAATATATACTCAAATATTTACATGTATGTTTCTGTTTATATATACCGTATATTATGTAAATCTTTTATTTTGGATGCAGTGAATCGTGATTAATCTTTTGACAGCACTGATGTACACATAAACTCTTTAAATCAATGGCTTACCAAAGGTCCAGGATCTCCAGGGTCGCCATCTATCCCATCAACCCCCGATTTCCCAGTATACCCTTGTTTTCCATGCTGTCCAGAAGGACCCAGATCACCTTTCTCCCCTTTAACAAAATTGACAAAATACATGATAAGTTCTGACAAGTTTGCATGTAAAACAATGAGGCATTTGATCAGGATTTGATCTACAACCAAAAATATAAGGCTTAAAGCTTATGGATTAAGACCATGGTCTCAAACTCAATTCCTGGAGGGTTGCAGCTCTGCATAGTTTAACTTCAACCACGTCCAACTCACACCTGCTTAATAGTCTTCAGTAGTCTCGAACACCTTGATTAGTTGGATGAGCTGTGTTTGATTAGGGCAGGGGCAAAACTGTGCAGAGCTGCGGCACTCCAGGAATTGAGTTTGAGACCTATGGATTAAGACATTCTACAATTTTATAATCAGACATTTAACATTGAAACTGAACCAAATTCATATATTTAATTTAATGACATTTCATCGGTCAATCAAACTTGTTTTTGTATAACATGTCTTTATTGAATTTTTTTTTGAAGATTTTACAATAATTCAAACCCCAATACCCAAAACTTACCCTAGACAGGCTTAGGAAAAAAAAATTTAGGTAAGTAAATTAATTAATTACTAAAAAATAAATAATCATTAAAAATAAATAAATAAATAAATAAAATAAATAATTCTAATCAAACACCAATTAACATTACACAATTTCAGACTTCCAGAGCTTCTTCGTTTTTTTACAAAGTTCAAAAACACCTCCCAGATATCACAAATTTCAGAGGATTTTTTCCTTATTATATATGTGAGCTTTTCAAGAGCCAAGCATGCTATAAAGGTTTCTCAACCAAAGTCCTATGGAGGGGCGATTAACATTTTTCCAACATAAAGCAAAACAGCGCCTTGCTTGTATTAAACATAAGTCAATCATTTTTCTTTCTTTAGAAGACAAAGCCCAACTGTCTTCATACATACTCAATATACATAATCCAGGGCATAAAGGAATTGGATCAAACTTGTTTTTAGTGTTTTATGGGATAATTAGCAGTTTCTGACATACAGTATGCTCTGATGGGTTGTTTCAACAGTCATGAGATTCTTAAAGATGACCCATTATTTATATAAAACAGTGAATTATGCAAAGCGGTGACAAGCCTGCATTCCTTCACTGATAAATGGATGAACAATGCAAATTGAGCTAACTTTATCACTGTTTAACTTCCATGTGCGACCATAGGCATTTATTAAAATACACCTTTACTTTACTTTTAGGTTATGCTGTATGTAGATAGAAAGTGTCTTGGTTTAGATCTGACATTGTTCAGACTGCTGGCTGCACCTATACAGGAAAATATACCAAAATTCTATAAACCATTATAGCATGGTTAAATATATATTTTACATCATGTGTCATTTTTATTATTATTATTATTATTACTATTATTTAAGCACTAAAACAATTTTGTACAATTTAAGACTTATTTAACGCCTAGACTATTTTAAAGACGAAAATTCTACAGGAAATAGTTAATTTGAAATTAAGATTAAAACTGAAGGTTGTTTTTTTTTTTAAATTTGTATTTATTCATGTATTATTTGCATATTGTGTTTATCTAAAAATATTATACTTTGATATGCATTGTATATATATTGCATATATAAAATAAATAAATAAATAAATAAATAAATAAATAAACAGTTTTATTTATTATATAAGTAAGTAAGTAAGTAAGTAAGTACATAAATAAAAGGATATGATAAACTTTATTTGTCCCCGAGAGGAAATTTGTCTTGGGCAAAAAGGTGCTACAACATTGCTCTAAACAGACAGTAAAATAAATAAAACAAACAAAACAATTAAGAACATACATTGTTTACAAAATAAGACCGTATATAAATATGAAATATATAAAACACAGGACCACCCAGTCAGGTGCTAATGTACTACAGATGCAGTGTTATTGGTAAAGTTCAACAGTTTTATCGAGGTAGGAACAAACGAAAGCTTCAGTCTATTAGTTTCACACACCGGCATTCACAGTCTTTTTCCTTATGGCAACAGCTGATATTCACTGAAAAGAGGATGTTTGAAATCAGCACTAATATTTCTGGCTCTTCTCATGACCGCCTGTTCATATGGAGTCTGTATGGGTTTGTATTGTTTTATTCCTATAATTTTCATGGCTGTTTTTTGAATACTTTCATATGCATTGTTTTTATATTGCATCTCTTATTGTTAAATGCTGTGTAAATGTTTGTTAGACCAAATGTGAAAGTCAATGTGTTTGAATGTTTAAAAAACAATAAAGTGATCAATAAATAAATAAATAAATACATAAATAAATAAATAAAAAGCAGACCCTCCACACACACACATTTTGTTTTGATGTCCTTCATGGGGATCACGAGTAAATTAGTTTAATCAAATCCAGCTGTAATTCACACCCTGTTTATGCAGAATAATAACACGAAAACACAATTGGTTTTTACACAATTTGTGGTTAGTCTTAAAATATTTAAAACACTTCACCTTTTATGCTTAACGTCATAACCTCTCCTTTCTTTCCTTTCACTCCTCTGGGACCTGTTAAGCCTCTGGAACCCTAAGAATTCACAACAGACACACAAAACCGGACACCTTTACACATGCAAACACAATGCATTTTCACATTTTCTCACATGAATCTCGAGCAGGTTTACATACAGTTATCCCATTCACACCATTGTCTCCACTGAGTCCAATTTCACCAAGGGGGCCTCTGAAACCTTTCTGCCCGGGATCACCAGGTTCACCCGGAGGGCCTGGAGGGCCTGGATCCCCAGGAAGATCACCAGGAGGATCACATGCACATCCTCCATCAGGACCTATAAAAGAATGTGAAATAAGCAGGTGTGTTCATATTAGTTAAAAAAAGATACTTTGCTGCCCCCTAACGGGCACACAAATCACAGCAAAAATACTCAGCACCATGGACAGCTACACTCAAGATGCTCATATTTACATAATAAAATAAATTGTAGAAGCAAGTGAAGAGTGAAGCAAGTTTTACTCAGAAAATGCAGGCAAATGTTTAAACCTATCAAAATTAAACAGTACGTAACACTGAATTAAGCATGCTATTCTGATGCACACTTAAAAAAGTGATTAGTTGACTACTCACTTACTGAAAAGTGAGTAAACCTGTTTAAATATTCAGTCACTTTGATATTAGTAACTTTACCTAAAAACAGTAAGTAAAGCCATTGCCTTAAAATTATAATGTAAATGAACTGTGCATGATAATAAAAATTAAGTTATGTCAACTTAACTCCAAGTTACAACTGGTTTTTGTCAGGATCTGTCATTTCATGACTTTATTTTTTACATGTTATGATTTAGTTTCTCCACTAGATGTCTCTATTTCTTCCCATGTGTTGTTTAAGTTCAGTAATTACGTGATTGTTTTCACATGTGTCCTGTTATGTCTTGTGTATTTAAGTTGACTAGTTCCCCCGTTTCTTTGCTCGGTTATTGTTTAAGCTAGCCCTTGGTTATCATAAGTCTTACATTGCTTCTCTAAAGTCTAGTCTACTCAGAGTCTTGTGCTACATTGCCTTTTTCTAGTGGTGGGCAACGCGAGGCTTCGTGAAACACTGAAACAGTCGAAGCAACTGTGTCGAAGCTTCGAAACGTTGCGAAACACCATTCTACGGTGCCACCTAGTGGTCATTTTAATAGCATTACACTGAAACAGCTTCAGCAAAGAACTGTTAAACAAATTGAGGTATGAAACCCCACTTTGTAGCAATGAATCGAAAAGTGGTTCAGTCGAGTGGTTAGAGATCGTGATCACCATCCGGAGATAGTAGGTTCGATTCCAGGCTGATACAATTAATTTTGAAATGCTTTAATACCAGTTGGTAATGCTTTGTTTTTGTATCGTTTTGTTTCAACATTGCTCTGACATCCGAATAAACACCTTGTAAATAAATTAGTATTGTTTTGGTCATAAAACAGGGTTGTTGCTAGATCAGATAAAGTTGTGTCCAGAAGTTAACAATAATTATTTATATTATTAATTACATGTCCCATAGTATTTTATTAACGTCTATCCAAAACCTAAACCCATCACTGTACTGTAAAAATATTAATTATTGTTTTACAGTGTTACAAAAATAATGCTAAATTGATGGTGTATCCGCAGCTGTATCCTATCAAGACTACACCATAAAACAGTAACATGATTAAAATACATAAAATCATGATTTTGGTGTTTTTATACTAGTCGGGATTCGAACCCAAAATTAACTTGAAACAGTTACAACGTGCACACACACGGCCCACTACGCCATATGAGAAATTAAAATTGACCATGTTAGTCAAATCCAGATTCCCCAGGTTTCGAAACACTTCTGAAATTATCAATGCGTTGAATCGCTTTAGTCATGTGACCAGGTGTTTCGAAACACTTTAGTCACGTGACCTGGGGGTTTCGGATCATGCTTCGGTGCAGTGTTTCGAAACACTTGCGCTTCGGGATCTCGACACTGTCTCGAAACATCAGTTTCACGGCTGCCATCCCTACCTTTTTCTAGTTTTTTGGATGTGTTTCTCTCGCTGTAGTTTTTCCAGAGATATTTTGCCTGTTGGCCTTTTTGTTCCTCCGTTAACCAGTCCTTTGGTCATCTCTGCATTTTTTGGTTTCAAGTCTGGATGTTTATGTTTTGTAAATAAACCTCTCACAGTGCAAGTACTGTCCCGTTGATGAGTTCATTGCCCTTTTGTGGCTCAGCGGAGAAGCCTTCAGACTCTGACACTGGAGACTTGGGTTCAAACCCTATGTCTGACAATTTTCCTCTCCCTGTACAATCAATTTATAACAACTATGGACAAATTGATAGCACTTCTGCAAATAAGCTCTTCATAACTTTGTAATAAAATATGCACATATTACAAATAAATGTATTAATGAGACAAATCCGATATTGTAGAAATAAAGAGCAAAGTAAACTCACTACACTGGTGCACACTCCATTTAAAATGTATCATTAATGTGAACCTCCATAGCACATTATCAATAATTAAAATATATTGTTTAAAAAGATACTCTTCCTAACTGGTTTACACTACCATTAAAATACGTTTTAAACTGTTTTCAAAAATCTTTTGTTCACTAAAACTGCATTTATTTCATCAAAACTAAATTAAATTAGGTGGCTTAGTGGTTAGTACTGTCACTTCACAGCAAGAAGGTCACTGTTTTAAGTCCCAGCTGGGTCAGCTGTCATTTCTGTGTGGAGTTTGCATGTTCTCCCGTGTTAGCGTAGGTTTCCTCCAGGTGCTCCAGTTTCTCTCACAGTACAGAGACATGCGCTATAGGTGACTTTAATAAACTAAATTGGCCATAGTGTATGAGTGTGTGTATGAACGTGAGTGTGTATGGGTGTTTCCCAGCACTGGGTTGCAGCTGGAAGGGCATGCGTGGTGTAAACCATATGCTGGAATAGTTGGCAGTTCATACCACTGTGGGGATTTCTGATAAATCAGAGACTAAGCCGAAGGAAAATTAATGAATGATAAAGTAAATTAATGATATTGTGTATTATTTTTCTTACAATTTGCAAGTAGTTAAATGTGCTTCAGATTTCCTAGATGAATAGCAAAAAAGAAAAAATTACAATCGTTTGAAAAATAAATGTTTTAAAAAATTCTAAACATCTTTACAATTACTTTTAATCAAATCGACACATTTTCACTGAATAAAAATGTCAATTTGTTTTAAAAAAATCTCACTGAACCCAAACCTTTCTAAAAAAATGATGTGATGTACATTACCTATTTATGTATACATTATTTTTAAGACAAGAATCATAAAAACATATATTTAGGTATGAAACCTTACCTTTTCTCCCCTGGACACCTTTATATCCGACAATCCCTCTTTCTCCTTTTCGTCCAAGATCTCCACGTTCACCAGGAAGGCAGTAATAACCTTTAACAAAGACAGACACGTTGGCTTTTGAACTTAAATGTACCAATTTCACTGGTTTGAGTCAGTGACAATGCCAGTTGGCATGTCCTCCCTGTGTTGGTGTGGGTTTCCTCTGGTTTCCCCCATAGTCCAAAGACATGCGCTATAGGTGAATTTATTTATGTAGTGTATGTGTGTGAATGTGTTTGTAGGAATATTTCCCAGTACTGGATTGCAGCTGGAAGGGAATTTGCTGTGTAAAAAATATGCTGGATAAGTTGGCAGTTCACTCCGCTGTGGCGACAGCTGAAGAAAAATGATGAAGTTAGACTGTGGCGCATGGTCTAACAGGGCTGAGCTTATTCTCTTAATGAGTTATAGGTGTGTTTTGAGAATAAATCAATCAGAGTCTCGTCTCCCATTCCCCTAAAGAGTCAGTTGTGTCACGCCGTAGCGCATTTGCAATTTACATGACGGACTTTGTAAGAGAAAAAACTGAACCCTTCACTAGAGAGAAAACAGCTAAACAGAGCATCTGCAGCGCGAGAATGAGAGATAAGCCTCCTCATCCTTTACTTTCACTTTCACTCTCTTACATAGGGAAACGTGTTGTACGCACAGACATCTATTAGCCTACATAATTAATTTCATTTGTTTAAGCGCAAAGATTTGTTTCAAAACTATTTCTAAATTCAGTTCTAATTTTCAGCAAACGAATAAATGAACAATAATAACAAAGTGTATGAGTTATACACATGCTGCGCCCCATGTGGTCTAAAACCTGACAGGTGGGCAAATCTAAGCTTGTTTTTAATAAAACAAATATAAATATGAATATAATAAATAATACTGCAAATAATGATAACATTATACAAAAGCAAATTGTTATAAATAAACTGAAAAAGCCCCCTGACATGAAGAAAGCATGAAATTATGGTTTTTATATTTATGTAGACTAGAAAATAATAATTTTTGTAATATTTTAGTCCTTTAATTCTTTTTCATAAGTAAAGATATTGCTGTATATCCTGTGTGTATTAAGCAATGTGTAAGTGAGGCACACAACTAACGCGCTTTGCGCTGGACTTTAGACCGGCTTTGATCTGGTCTACTGAACAGTTTATTTTAGTTAATCAAAATAGTAACGCGCCAGCAATGCGCCTCCTTTTTTAGACCAGAACGCCTATGGGCACACATATGAGCGCAAATGCATTTGCTATTTAAACAGCGTGGTGCAAAACGTCAAAACGGCCCTTGGGCCAAGCTGAAACTAGCAACAAAAATTTCGTCGCGCGTTGCGCTACATTACGTCGGTTGTATGATAGGGTCCTAATACTGTAACTTACATGTATTAATACAGTGTGTTTGTAAATGTATCAATGTTGTGCTCACTGCAAACTATTCACTCGAAACACATGACAGATAACACAGACAAGTGCTGACAGCATGACAGGATGAATATGCATATAAACACAACATGCAAGCAGGCAAAACAAGAAATAAGACATGCTCTTGAAGACAAGAAATACATTCTCAATACCATCACATAAAAGATACATAGATTAGTGTGACTATTATAACATTACAAAACAGAAAAAAAGACAATCACTAATGTAAACAAAGATACTATGGGAAGTAG
Source organism: Danio rerio (assembly GCF_052040795.2). Lineage (NCBI taxonomy): Eukaryota > Metazoa > Chordata > Actinopteri > Cypriniformes > Danionidae > Danio > Danio rerio. The sequence continues at coordinate 38,890,060 of NC_141035.1, forward strand.
ATAAACATTTACATGCTCTTAAAAGTTTATATCTGACTGCTTTAAACGGATGGTTTAAACTAAAACTAAAAACTGAACATTCTGCCATCATTTATTCACCCTTGACTACCAAAACAGTTCGAGAGCATACTTTAAAGAATATTGGAAACCTTTGACATTCATATTAGTTGATTTTCCTATTGATGTCAATGGTTACAGGTTTCCAACATTCTTCAAAATATCTTATTTTATGTTTAACAACAACAACGAAAACAACAACAACAACAACACTCAAACTGGTTTGGAACAAATATTTAAGTCTTTCTCTTACTCTACATGCATTTTTTTTTACATATATTGTATATATACATATAGAGACAATCACATCCTCTCGTCACGAATGATTGACAATAGACAAAAATAAATAAATTAATTAATAAAATAAAATAAAAATCGAAGAATTTGTGAGAAAAAAAAAAAAAAGAACTCACCAGGAGTGCCAGGATTTCCTTTTTGTCCTTTAGGTCCAGGAAAACCCCGTTTTCCAGGTTCCCCTTAAAGACAAGCAATCATATGTTACAAAACTATCTAGAAAATCCTAGTCTCCCTCTTTTTTTTGTGACATTAAAATAAGAGGTGTGGGAAAACGACAGACTACTGTACACCAGTTTGTGTAAGTAAGATTTTACCCACACACAAAACGAAATGAATATTTAGACTCAGAAAAGATGCATTATATTGATTAAACTGTTGAAATTTCTAAAGCTGCATAACCATTATATTTAGATAAATACTGAAAGGGTCAATCATGAATAAAAAAAATGGTGTCTTGGTTTTCACAAAGAAATAGTAATAGTAACAACAACAACAATAATAATATAAAATAATAATATTAATAGCAATAATAATAATAATAACAACAATAATTATATAGTAATAATAATATTAATAGTAACAATTATTATATAATAGTAATAATAATAATATAATATTAATAATAATAATAATAAGAAGAATAATAATAGTAATACTACTACTACTAATAATAATAATAATAATTTACATCCTTTGCACAATGTATCACGTTTAGGACAAAATAATTTATTGAAGCTAAAAATAATAAAAAGAACAGAATTACAACTTTTAACAAACATTTCAGTCACACACATGCCAAACTTCTTTTCAATCATCTGATAAAATGTATTGTGCAGTTTTGTTAGAGAAAAAACATTTATCGACATATATTACCGTAGCTCAAGAGTGACCCATATATGCTTCCAGCGCCACCTTTTTGTCCTTTGAGTCCACTGAGACCCATTAAACCAGTGTCACCCATTGCACCTAAAGAATGTGAAGATTCTGAATGTTTAGCTTTCACACACAAGTTTTATAATGTACAGCAAGCAGTGAATTGTGGGTCTGGCATAAACTGTACAATCTAAGAGAGATACAAAACAATTACATGTTAAATTTTATAATGTAATTATTTTATTCTGTATTTTTTTTTATTTACAGTATTTTAAAGTAGCTCAAACCTGGTAAAGATAGTCCTGGATCACCAGAAGGTCCAGGTATACCCATCAACCCTCTGTCACCAGGTGCTCCAGGATTTCCCGGTGGTCCAGGATCTCCAGGTAGTCCTACATCAAACATTATATATATATAATTAATTACACATTACATGTAAGTGCATACATAACATATTAATGTAATAACTTATATTTTATTAAACATTCAAGCATTAAATACCATTTGCAAAAATTTAAGATTTTACATGTAAAATAGTATAGTATATTATAGAATATTATAGTAAAGTATAGTACAGTATAGTTTAGTATAGTATACAGTAGTAACTAAATATAGTATAGTATAGTATACGGTAGTAACTCAATATAGTATAGTATAGTATAGTATAGCATAGTATAGATTGGTATGGTATGGTATAGTATATTATAGTATAGTATATTATAGTATCGTATAGTATATTATAGTATCGTATAGTATCGTATTGTATAGAGTAATAAATAAATAAAGTATAGTATAGTATAGAGTAGTAACTAAATATAGTGTAGTATACCGTAGTAACTAAACATAATATAGTATAGTACAGTATAGTATAGTATTGCATGGTATGGTATAGTATTGTGTAGTATACAGTAGTAACTGAATATAGTAAAGTACAGTACAGTATAGTATACAGTAGTAACTAAATAAAGTACAGTATAGTATCGTATCGTATAGTCTAGTATACAGTAGTAACTAAATATAGTAAAGTATAGTATAGTATAGTATCGTATCATATCGTATGGTATAGTATAGTATAGTCTAGTATACAGTAGTAACTAAATATAGTATAGTATAGTATACAGTAGTAACTAAATATAGTATAGTATAGTATAGTAATAATATAATATAGATTTTACCCATAATTGTAAACACTACCATATGTGCTAATAGGCATAAGGTTTCCACCAGAAAGAATTAGCAGTAACCAATCAATGGTTCAACCTACAGCTACTTACACCAGTAACCAAAGACTGAAACACATGACCAATCAGAGTAGAGGAGGCTCTCAAAATAACTAAGGGGATTAAAGAGACTTAAATTAAACTAATCCTTTCAGACACTTTTACATCTACACTATACCAGGCTCAATTTTACTGATCTAGGCGCAAATTCAAAATTTTTAGGGCAGAAAAATAAGGTTTGTTCCCCGGCGCATGGTCTAACGGAGTTGTGCTTATACTCCTAATGATTTGTGGGTGTGCTTTGAGCATAACGTGCATTAAACCAATCAGTCTCATCTCCCATTCTCTTTAGAGTCAGTTGTGTCACGCCATGGCCCATTTGCTATTTACATGGCAGACTTTGTAAGTGGAAAACCTGAACGCTTCACTAGTGAGAAAACAGTTAAACAGACCATCTGAAGCGATGATAAAGAACACGCCTTCTCTATCGGGCCTCTTTACTTTCTCTTTAGTTTACTTTTACTCTTTACTTTGCTCCTTTACTTTCGTTGATAAGGAAGCGGTGTTGTACGCACTCCCCTGAAGACATCCATTAGCCTACATGTTTGTTAAGTGCAAAGATTTGTTTCAAAAGTTTTTCTAAATTAAGTTCTAATTTTCAGCAAGTGAATAAATGAACAATGATAATGAAGTGAGGTCAAAACACACGTCCTGTTCTTATGCCCCATATGGTGATGCATATGTCTTTATATTTGAAATTCTGATGTCTTTTGTTTGTCTTTCCTTCAGTAAAAATTTTTCTACAGTGCGCACAAATCTAAAATCTCACGACCAGTGAAAATAATCATACAATGTGGAAATAATGTGGGTGAATGAATGCGCATGGGTTGCGGCTGGAAGGACATCCGCTCTGTAAAACGTATGCTGGAATAATTTCTGGCGACCTCTGAAATAGAGACTAAGCTGAAGGAAAATGAATGAATCGATGTACTGTAAACCTGTTATACAGTAGGTGACCTCCAAAACAAGTTTACAAACTATTATAACAGCAAAATACATGTTTACAATGTAGTTGTGTACTTGTTGTATTGTACTACCTATCACATATTTTTGAGATTCCACCGGTTTTCCTTTAGGCCCAGGGTCACCCGGGATGCCCTGTCACATTCACAACAAAAGCGTAAGAGACAGAATGACAAAACAATACAGGTGTAGATATCTCTAACTACAGCATTTTTATTTAGTCAGACCATCAGCCCTTTGGTGCCATAGAGACCAGGGAGACCATTCACACCACGTTCAGCCTGTATATGAAAAAAATGCATCAAAAGTTGCACAAAAACTGTTATTAAACATTTAATTATTTAGAATAAACCTGTTTAAATCCAATCAATAATTATTAAAGGGATAGTTCACCCACAAATATCCTTGACTTGACTAGATTTCCTTTCTTCTGCTGAACACAAAAGCAGATAGTTTAAAAAGATGCTGGCAGCTGGCACTCACTGACTTCCATTGTAATTTATTTTCCTACTGTGGAGGTCTATGTGTGCCAGCAACCTGCATTCTTCAAAATATCTTCTTTTGTGTTTAACAGAAGAAAGAAAATCATAAAGGTATAACACCACATGAGGGAGAATAAAGGATATGGTAATTTTCATATTTGACTGAACTATTCCTTTAATAATAAGAGTTATACATTATTTATAGGTGTACCTTAGGTCCTTGACGCCCTGTTTGGCCTGGATATCCAGGTGGACCCTATGATTGTTAAAGAGAATTATAATAACATGAATAAATCTATTACAAAATATATCACTAAAATGTGCAAGCTGAGAATTTAAGGTGTGAAATTAGTTTTCTGCCTTTGTTTCCCAGTAAACCCATACTTGCATGATCTGAATGTATGAAATTTGGTTCATTTGACAATACTATGTAAAGACTCAGTAGGTAGGTATACAGTAGGTTAGTTACTCACTCTAGATTACTCACTGGGGTTTGTTCTTTGTAGCTCGCTTAAATGATCTAAGATAATATGGCAGATCCTGGATCTTTTAATCTTGATAACTGATCTCTGGCTAATTTGGTTCTTCAAACAAGTTCGCGAATCAGATTAAAATGTCTGGATGAACTTATCAGAGATCTCTGCGTGTGTTGTGAAGGACAGATCTATCGATCCTCAAAATCATGATCAGCAATGCAACGATTGGCTGACAGCAAAGCAGCGTAATGACATCATCTGATTAATATTCAGTTATCCATGTGAGCAAAATTATATAAAATTCGTAGTAAACGATTTCTTAAATATTATTCATTCATTCATTTTCTATTCGGCTTAGTCCGTTTGGTTTGTTAAATATGATATTAACTTTATGCCTTTGCTGTGGGCTGCAGGCTTTACACTTTCATGTGTCGAGAGTATTTAGCAATTTGTTTAGTTTTACATTTAGAGCAGATTTTCTTTGCTATAGTAGCCTTGGCCTGTTTTAATTTCTTAATCGGCATAAGGAATTCAAAATTAATTTAGCATCAAAAAAGCATTTTGATATGGGTAAAAGTGTCTTCAACTTTTTTTAAAGCATCAAATCACCGTCATATTAGCTGTCAAAACATGTGCATGACTGCATAAACTATTTCTTTATAAACAAACAAACAAGCAAGCAAGCAAACAAACAAACAAAAAACTGTTGAATATTGTGTATGTCTATTATCATACAGGTGACGCGGTGGCACAGTAGGTAGTGTTTTCGCCTCACAGCAAGAAGGTCGCAAGTTTGAGCCTCAGCCAGGTCAGTTGGCATTTCTGTGTGGAGTTTGCATGTTCTACCTGAGTTCGCGTGGGTTTCCTCTGGGTGCTCTGGTTTCCCCCACAAGTCCAAAGACATGCGGTACAGGTGAATTGGGTAAGTTAAATTGTCCATAGTGTATGATAAGTTATATGCTGGATAAGTTGGCGGTTCATTCCGCTGTGGCAACCCCAGATTAATAAAGGGACTAAGCCGAAAATAAAATGAATAAATTAATATTATTATACACAAATTGTACTCAAGCTGGACCAGTACCTTAAAATAGTGCATGTTTGCATCTAAAAATCCATATTAATAAATGCCTGTTTGATCCCTTTGGGGAGAACCACCCCCGTTTTTATACTTTTATTTTGGAGGGCAGACTGCATATGTTATTTATATATATATATATATATATATATATATATTAAACATTTTATACATAAAAATAAATATTATTAACTATTTAATATTAAATAATACTAATTATTATAAATGTGTATATATTATCTTTTTTAAAACTATTTTACTATTTTACCAAGTGTATATAATCTATAGGTTACTACTGTAAGAAAAAAAAGTCAGCATTTGGCGCATGCTTTTTTTGTAATGCAAGAAACAATGCCAGAGGTATACAGACAATTACAAGTATATAAAAAATTATATAGAGGTACAAAAACTCAATAAGTAAAACTAAATAAAATAACAGAAAAAGAAAAAAAATACAAATAAATAATGCTAGGCCTTGCTACTGTAACTCACAATAACTTAAAAGTGTCAAAGAAATACAGTTTTACCTTTGCTTGAAATGACCCGATCTAATCCTGTTTATATAAAATAAACCTGCTCCTGTGCAGGTTTGAGCTACCAGGACTGTTACTATGACAACAACTCTCGGATGAGTTTTGAAGAACGAAACGATCCAGCATCATGTCAAATGGTCAATAACCAAATCCAACTAATTGAGTAATCCACGTACGAAGAATAGATTTGTTTCACCTCACACAAATATTCCACTCAAGTGCAGAAATGCCTCAATATTTGCATGTTTGCATTGATTTTGTATGTAAACTACTCTTGCCAATAATTCGCATTCTATGTGCACCCAGCATTATGAATTGTTAAAATGTTTTGATTGGTAAGTTGGAAATGCTATATATATATATTTGTTTAAAGTAATATGAGATTTGAGTGTAAGGACATTTGATTTGGTCAGTGCTAGTTTTGGATCAGCTGATTGCAGTGTTTAGAAGTATATGTACTTATATGGAAATTAGAGAACAGTCTTACTCTGACTCCAGGCAGCCCAATCACTCCTTTCTCTCCTTTTTCTGCTGAAGGCCCTTCAGGACCCTGAAAAACACATAAATGCAATGACACATTAATAACTTTAACACACAACTGACATTAAAATTGTGTCATCCCTATACCCTTAGAAAGAACACTATTTGAGGGGCATCATTTTGTAGACATTACTAATTCAATCCCACAATGTACTGCAAAAATTAGCGAAACACATTCAGTGGCTAAGGATCTCTATAATGCTGAGAGGGTCAAATTAATGCATGTAACTTGCCACAGGATGGCAGCTAAATCCTCCATCCATCTATCTATCCACCCATTGGTCCAACATGTTTATTGTAGTATATATGTATAAGGGTTAAAGTTGTTATCACTGAATAAAGCCTGACAGGCTTATCGGCAGCCCAACAAAAAGTTCTGTTTTATTAGACTAATAGGCTTTATTCTGCATAATACAACCATATGGTGTCAGGATTCTTGATTTGGTCTTGTTAATACTTGTTTAGGTGGCCGAGTCCAGACACTAGTCCTGTCATGTCTTGTATGTTGAGCTCACTTATTTTCTGTCTTAGTATAAGTGCCATCCTGGCCGCAGTCGAGTCGTGAGTTTCGGGCATGCTCGGGATGCGCATTCTCATCCTGGTGTGTTTGTTGTTTTCTTTGTGGCATTTTGTTTTCGTTCTCAGTGCTCCAGTCTAGTTGGTTTCGGTTTGCGCTGGGATTGTAACATGCATGTCGCATATGTGAGTGCATGGTAATTGTTTTATTTATTGTGCACTAGTGTTTTGCGTTCTGTCTGTGTTGCCGTTATTTGTTTCATGTGGCCTGTGTTCACACTTGGCCACAGGATGTGAACATACGGTTAATGGGTTCTCTCATTGGCTGCGTGTTCTAGTCCTGTTTTCTTGTGAGCACATGGCTTGTGTTGTTTCCCATTTAGTCATGTGCTCTCATGTCTATTGTCTAGTCTCACCCTCCCGGTTAACCTATTATTAGTTCATTGTGTTCACCTGTTTGTTTGTTAATGTGTTCTGCTTATAGTCTCCTCATGTCTGCTGTCCTCTGCCAGTTCCTCATCTGTTGTACTGTACATCATGTTTCTGCCTTGTCTTGTCCTAAACTTCCCTGCCACAGAGCCAAGTCTGTTTTTTTTCTTCTTTTAGTTATGATTTCCCCCTCTGGGTGGTTTTTGTTTTATATTTTATTAATACACCCATCATTTTCCCGCACATGAGTTATCGCTCCTTTCCCTAAACCAATCCCTGATATCTGGATGTATTTTATCCAACTTTTTACATGGGTACTTGTCACAAAACATGAAAAAAACATTGTTTGGAGCCATAATAGTTGATTAATTCTTTAATTAATGAAAATAATAATAAAAATTAAATAACAGATGAATAGAGCATACACAAGGTGGCACCAGAGAGATGTGGTGTTATCTCAGAATAACTTCCTTTGGAATTCCATGACTGACCAATCAGAATCAAGTATTCCAGTCAGACTTATAATAAAGTGTTATATCACATACATCTAACAACTGTTTAATTAAGGTTTATGCATGCTACCTTGCATGACATAATGGTTTCCATTCCTTGAGATCTAGAAAAATATTTCCATTACTACAGGATCTGCTGGATTGCCAAGTTCCAAATTATTTTAAACAGCAAGCACAAAGTATGTAAAAGTGAAGACCTTTTTAAATAAATTTCACTCATTATACTAAATTAGTGAACTAATGTATTATTGTTTAGTAAGTGATTGTATATAGGGGCTGATTTTAAATAAAGTATATCTTGCAGTGTTAATTCAGAAGTAAAATAATACAGCAATACTTACTTCCTGACCAGGTATTCCAATATACCCTCTTGGTCCCTGTTCCCCCTATAATAAAAAGTGTATAAATAAATATATGGCTAAAACTGGTTATTGCATCTTTTCAACTCAAAAAAAAAAAAAAAAAATAGAATAGAATCAAATAAAATAAAGTAAATTATTAATATAATAAAATAAAATAAAATAAAAATACAGTTTAGACGAGAGAATTAAAAGATGACACAAGAAATGAGACAATTAAAAAAGAAATAAAAGTTAGGATCTAAATAAGAATGTGGATTTCTTTCTAGTATTATTGTTTTATCCTGTGGCGTAAACAGTTTTCCAACAACTGTAAACTCAGTCCACATGTGGGAGTTTTACCTTTTCTCCTTTTATGTAGTCTTCTGGGTTGGGCTCCACATATTCAAATGGACCTGGATCACCCTGAATACCCTGATCACCCTGTAAGAAAATCATGATTCTGCCGATAAACAAACATTCATGCATGAGGTAAAGCCACTGTTGCTCTGCGTTATATTCACCTCATCTCCTTTTGGTCCTGCCAGTGATCTACCCGGGTCTCCCTAAATAGAAACAGAAAAAAAAATTCATCATATAAACAGCTTTACTTTACTCACAACAGGGGGTCAGAGTTTTTTTTTTTTTTACATGTTAATCTTTTAATGTTGCAATTCAAATATGAAAAGGATCTACACATAGCACAAAGTCATCCAAAGGCAGTTATTTTCTAAATACTTAAAATCAGTCACTCTTGCGGTACCCTTTCATAAAGTACACTTTTGGACTGTACAGGTGGACATTAGTACCTTTAGGGTACCCTTTTGTAAATTTAAGGTTTACTTTTGTACCTTTAAGGTACTATGAGGTATACATTTGTACTTTTTAGGTATTATTATGTATCTTTAGAAATCTGCTAGGAACAAAAATGTACCTTTTGAAAAGGTATCTCCCCAGCTCAAAAGCCTTGATTGTAATATTGTAATAAGAGTTTACTTTCAGGAACATACATTCATAAAAAATTCACAAAGTGACCAACAGAGGGAGGCCTACATGGAATTTGTTTAATGTAGTGTCTAAAATACACTGTTTCACAACTCTAATATACTGATACACATGTTGTTCCAGCCCTGAATGTTTACATTCAGTGACATAACTCATAATTAAAGAGCTACATGAAAACAGTGCACAATTTGAGCTTATGCTTTACAAACAGATATAGGAGAGATATCAGACTTATACTACATGTTTTAAAAAGCACAAACAGGACATGGCATGTACATGCAAATCTCACCGGTGGCCCTCTTGGACCTTTAAGACCTGGTTTACCCTAAAAAAAAGTAAGAGAGAAAAACTAAACAAATTAATAAACACACACACACACACACACACGCACAAACACACGCGCACACACAAACACACACTAATATTTTGATCCTTTTCCATATTTTTTTCATATACAGACAATATATTTTGGTGCATTTTATTACAGTTATTATAGTTTAAATCACAGTATTCCAGTTTAGTACAGTTATATTCATGAGAATAAGAGTTTGGTCACCTAACATCTTTAGGAATAAAAAGACAATACATGTAAATTAAAATATATTGCATAAAAACTACACATTCAACAAAATTATATATATATATATATATATATATATATATATATATATATATATATATATATATATATATATATATATATATATATATATATATATATATATATATATATATAAATATATATAATTTATTTTTTTTGGTTACCTTGATTTTTCCTCTTTATTAAAATTTCTATTTAATATTTGCCCCAACATATACTGTATATTGGTGTCTATTAATTTATTTTATTAAGTTTTTATCTTAGATCAGTTCCAATTTTGGCTACACAAATATCTTATTGTATTGCGTCCTATAGACAGCATTTATTTAAAAGAGAAGTCTGTATTGTATGTATAACTCCATACTGTACTAAAATATGACATTTGTAAACACTTTAAAATAGAAAATTATATTTTAAAATACAAAATGTTAGTTTTTGCATCATTTCAGAAATTATGACAAATAGTAAAACAAACTTTAATTGAATAAAAAACAGCGAAAAAAGAAAAAAAAACACTAAACATATATTTATGCATCCAAAAATGCTTTGTCAAAAGAAAAAGAAAAGAATGGCAGTATTCAATAAGAATTCTTTCCCTACTTTAGGGCCGTCAGATCCCACCCATCCTGGAGGACCTTTTGGGCCAGCAATGCCTTGAAGTCCCTTTATGCACATACAAACACAGACACAAAAACAAAACAAACCTACTGTAACTAATAAATAATACTGGAATATAACACAACCCCTGTGCATTACAGCAAAGTAACATGGTTGATATAAGTACAGCACTTAGGACATACTTGTGGTCCAACCATTCCTGGTGGTCCGTCGGCACCCTGTTAACAAGGGTAACACGTTGACAGATTTAGTTTAAAAAGATCATTTTAATGTAGTAAATCAATGTATTTCATGCATTGTGTAAAAAATCTAACACGTTGGCTTTCATAAACATCTGCAGAAAGTTAAATATTTACTCTTATCTGCATGGAATATATAGTCAGTGCTAAAAAACATAACACAAATGAACAGCATAAAACATACAGGTTTTCCAGGTAGATAAATCGTCCTATAAAACGGTTCTCCTTTGGCCCCTTTGAACCCAGGCAGTCCCTGAAACACACATGCAAGAGAAAAAGAAAAACATTGAACATTGACAGTGGATAGATTTTTATTACTGATTAGATAAGGTGAATGTCAAGATCAGTTCACATTGAATTCAAGAGCTGTTTGGCATGGAGTCGTACCACAGGTCCTGGAAGGCCGGGGCGTCCCACCTCACCATTCAGCCCACATTCCCCTTTGGTTCCATTACAGCCATCCTTCCCGGGAAGCCCAGGAAGACCACCAGGCCCAGGATGGCCCTGCAAGATGACCGACATCATTTGGTATAAGTCCATGCAAGTAAATTACTAATAAAAGCATTATACAATAAAATATATTATTATTGTGGTGAAAATTTGTTCCAGAAATCAACTTAGTATAATTTATTGTATCGTTTTTCTCTTAAATAGTGGATGGCGATCTAGGCTAGTTTTAACAATAGATAATGTACTAGGCTAGTTTTTAACAGCAAATGATATACTATGGCTGCGTCCGAAACCGCAAACTTCCATACTATATAGTATGCTAAATCAGTATGCGAGCCGAGTAGTATGTCCGAATTCATAGAATTCGAAAATGAGTAGGCGAGAAGTACCCGGATGACTTACTAGTTTCGGCGAGATTCTGAAGTGCGCATCCCATGCACGCTGCACTATCCCATAATGCCCCGTGAGAGAATTCATGAATGGAAGTGAGGCGACGCAACTGACGCAGGTAGGTCACATGACCATGACAAAATGGCGGATGTAGTACGTCCGAATTCCATTCATACTTTTCACATTCATACTGTATAGAACGTACTTTTCTAACGGCCGAGTAGTACGTTTAAATTCAAATGCAGTACCTACTGAGTAGTAGGCGGTATCGGACGCAGCCTATGTCTGTTTTTAACAGCAGATGGTGCTCTAGGCTAGTTTTTAACACCAGATGGTGCTCTACTGCTATTGTTTTAACAAAAGATGATGTACTAGGCTAGTTTTTGTTAGCAGATGGCGCTCTAGGCTAGTTTTAACACCAGATGGTGCTCTAGGGCTATTTTATTTAACAGAAGATATTGTACTAGGCTAGTTTTAAGCAGTAGATGGTGCTCTAGGACTAGTTTTTAACATCAGATGGTGATTTAGGTTAATTTTGAACATCAGATGATGCTTTAGGGGAGGGGTGGTCAACCCTGTTCCTGGAGAGCCACCTTGCTGCAGATTTCAGTTGCTCCCCATATCAAACACACCTGGACCAATTAATTAGCACCTGAACACCACGTGATAATTACAGGCAGGTGTGTTTGGTATAGGTTGCAACTGAAATCTGCAGGAAGGTGGGTCTCCAGGAACAGGGTTGGTCACCCCTGCTCTGGGGCTATTTTATTTAACAGCAGATAATGTACTAGGCTTGTTTTTATCACCAGATGGCACTCTAGGGGTAGTTTTTTAACATCAGATGACGTATAGGCTAGCTTTTAAAATCAGATTGCACTCTAGGCTAATTTTTAACACCAGATGGTGCCCTAGAGCTCATTTTTAAAACAGCAGATGATGTACTAGGCTAGTTTTTAACAGTAGATGGCGCTCTAGGGCTAGTTTGTAACAGGAGATGACACTCTAGGGTAGTTTTTTTAACAGCAGATGGGGCTCTAGGCTAGTTTTTAACACCAGATGGTGCTCTAGGGTTATTTTTTAAAACAGCAGATGATGTACTAGGTTAGTTTGTAACAGGAGATGGCGCTCTAGGGTAGTTTATAACAGCAGATAGAGATCTAAGCCACTTTTGAACAGCAGGTGGTGCTTAAGCCTATTTTTTTTACTGTACACTAAAATGCTCATGAGGAAGGGTGCTTGTGTGGCTGCCTAAAGTTTCCAAAATTTATTTATGATTATTTTACGCTTAAGTGGTATTTGAAAGCAATTTGAGTACGGCTGTTTGTAAAGCATGCAAGAATGCATTCAAAATGCTATGAATTTTAAAACATCTCTAATAATATAATATAATATAATATAATATAATATAATATAATATAATATAATATAATATAATATAATATAATTTAATATAATATAATATAATATAATATAATAAATTATAACATAACATAATATAATATTTTTTATTCCACATATTACACTGAAATAAAAGCATTAGGTTTTATAAATACAATTCATGAATTATGTAAGCAAATATGAACTGTTAGCTACAATTCAACTATAAATTATAACACAAAATTGATTTAATTGATAATAGAAATGATTTCTATGATTAAATACTATCACTTACAGGCACTCCATCTAATCCAGCATGGCCTTCAACTCCTCGAGCACCCTGTTATAAAACAGTGCAACAGAATGAAGGCTCTTGTTTTAAGTCATATGAGAATCATGTATGTGTGTGTTTGCATTTCTGTGTACCAGTTCTCCCTTTGGACCGGACACCCCAGGGAACCCTATTGTTCCTCGTTCACCCTTATCACCACGAAGTCCAGGGGGGCCAGGAGAACCTTGGGGCCCCTGGGGGCCCTGTCGACCCAACATACCAGGATTCCCCTACAAAACAAGAGAGGGAGAAGATTAATCATGTAATACCTATTAGTTATTTCAAATGTCCTTACAGCCTACAATAGCAAAAGAAACAAAACTATGTTAAAAATCTAAAATAAATGTCTCAAGCCTATGTTACTAGCTCCAAAATGATCTCATAATGGTTCTCAATACCAAAAAGATGCTTCCCTTGATTTGACCCCTTGACCCAGGAACTACTCAATGGTAGCCATAATAAAGGACATTTCAACTCTCTACCTGTACTGTGTGTGTGTGTGTATATATATATATATATATATATATATATATATATATATATATATATATATATATATATATATATATAATTTTATTTTATATTAAAGAGCCCATATTATGGGTTTTTGAAAATTCCCCTCCATGTAGTGTGTAACACAGCTCTAAGTGAAGTGAAGTATCCAGCTAAGGCTTAAATCTGTAAGAATACAGTGTTTAAAACGGTTGATTCATCTATAAAAGAGTCGACTCATAGTGCTTCAAACGAGTCGCCTTGATACCGAGTCATTAGGTGTTTCGCCATGACGTACGAACGAAACTAAGTTATCCACGTGCACGCGCAAACCCGGGAGATTTCAAACCTGAGGCTCCGCCCTCTGACATAGAAACCCAGACACACACACACACACCCACAAACACACACACACACACAAACATGCCGGTCGATTGAAGTCACACTACAGATGGATATTATCGAGTCTCTACCCAAAGATGAAACCTCAGCATAATAACCAAGCAGTTGGAAACTACTGGAAACTTCTGCAAACTACATGCTACAAAGAATACTTCGTCGGCGTTTGTTAAAGGAAGGATCAGTAAAGAGTAACTTACTGATGGATGTCAGGATGGGTTTCTTCCTCCATTTCTCAAGTGTAAGTACGTGCGATTAAAGTTGTTGCCTCATTTACTCTAGCTTGCAAATGTATTTAGTTGTGATTTGTTACTTGTAACCGCGTGTACTGTATCAGGTTAACTGGCTATATTCTCGTGCAAAGTCACGTTAAAACGCGACGCGTGCTGCTTTGTTTACGGAGCTCCGTGGACGAGGGTAGTGTGAGCGTGTGTGTCGGTGTGCGCGTGCTCTGTCGTCCGGAGGTATGTGTGTGTGTTTGTGTGTGCGCGCGCGCGTTGTCGTCCGGAGGTGTGTGTGTGTTTTTGTGTGTGTGCGCGCGCGTGCAAGTATGAGGGCAATATGTGTGTTTGTGTGTGTGTCTGTGAAAAGAGCAGAGTGAGACAAGCTAGGAGATCTCCTCGACAGTTTTTGGAGTTTTTGCTCAATAAAATAGTTAGTAGTCGGTATTTTCAAGTCCATCGACTGTATTTACATTGACCCACTGGCAGCTAAAATTACTTTTATATTGCTGATTAGCTGTTGGGCATTTCACTCTCTGACTGAAGGCAGTCGACCAATCGCAACAGACTGTCATCGGTCCAATCAGCGCAGATTAGCTTCGCACTAAGGAGGGGTTTGGGAACAAATGAGTCACTGGACGATTCATACGGAAGTCGCTGGAATAATTAGGTAAAATAAATGCAGATTATAAGACCATGAAAGCGTTTTTTGACCTTGCATGCATATAAGACTGTTGTTGGAGACCCTTACAACCAAGACATGACCCTATTTCATGTATAATATGGGCTCTTTAAATAACAACTTTTCAACAAGATAAGTGTGAATCACTTGAATGCAGCTGATGATGCTTTAAAGTGATGCTTGTGTGATCAAAAATATTTTCATTTCTGAATACATTTTCCTTCACCTTTGCACGGAGAAGAAACCAGGAGGCAAAAACAAAAAATTAGAAATTTAACCCAACAACCGGGTTTGTCCATATTTGACTGAGCATTTTAGAGTGAATGATACAAAACAATACAATCAAAAGTTTACAACACATTCGGATCATCACCTGAGGTATGCATTATTTAATTAATTAATTATTAATTTACAAGCTCAAGCAAAACTGACCTACAGAAAAATGTGTCAGCAATCCATATAAAAAAAAATCTACATTTAACCAAGCAGTTTTAACATTTACAGAGGATTATGAAAGATTTCAATTTTAAATAAATGCTGTTTATACTTTCTATTTATCAAATAATCACGGCAAAATAATAGAAGATACATCAAATATAAGATACATTGCATCTAAATGCCAACTAATTGTCATTAGATTATAATGTCACACTTTACAATAAGGTTCACTAGTTAATGTTAATTAATGCATTTACTAACATGAACAAACAATGAACAATACATTTACAACTGTATTTGTTCATGCTAAGTAATGTTA
Organism: Danio rerio; assembly: GCF_052040795.2. Taxonomy (NCBI): domain Eukaryota; kingdom Metazoa; phylum Chordata; class Actinopteri; order Cypriniformes; family Danionidae; genus Danio; species Danio rerio. The sequence continues at coordinate 38,905,993 of NC_141035.1, forward strand.
GTTTATGAAATAACAGTTGTTCATTGTTAGTTCATGTTAACTCATGGTGCATTAACTAATGTTAACAAGCATGGACTTGAATGTTAATAATGCATTAGTAAATGTTTAATTATGATTAATAAATGCTGTACAAGTTTTGTTAATGATTAGTTCATGTTAGTAAATGCATTGACTAATAAACCTTTTTGTAAAGTGTTACCGATTATAAGTAGACTGTTAGGTTGGGGTTAGGGTTAGTGTAAGTTGACATGTACTTGCAAAGTTTCTTGTAGTCAGTTAAATGTCTGTCAAAGGAGCAGTATTGACAATATTTGAACAATGTGTATTATTACAAACTCACCACAAGGGTGTGACAAAGATCAGCAATATACAGTGCTCCATTCCAAGATCTGCTGTGTATCACAAGATGCTGCTTATTTATGACAATTACGTGGTTATGATTGGTTAGTGACATTAATTGCTCTCACATTATTTAAATGAGATTGGTCAGTGATGTTAAGTGCATTTAGATTTTTAATTGTGAATAATAAGTGCTCTTGCACTGTTTTGACTGTAATTAGTCTGTAATATTGCGGTAAATCCTTGGATCCAGCTTGAGTGTCATGGTCAAAGTGATTTTATGTGTGATTCAATTATTTAAAATGTTAATAGTGGCTCTCTTTCTCTATGTATATGTATATATTTATATATTAGGGGTGTGATAGTAATGGTACGGGGCTGACAGTTTGGTTCATGCTCTCTCATGGCAAATACAGTTGGTCCAGATGTGCAGTCACTGTTAGGCTAAAAATTAAACCCACATCTGTGCAACAACTGAGCAGCCATTCACAATAAAAGCGGCTTTGCGTGTGAAAACGCGAGATGCAGTGCTCAGTAGTTCGGCCATGTTGTCATGCTAACTTGCTACATAGAAGCTTGCAATGCTAGTCCCACCTCGGAGTTCATCTGATTGGTCCACTGTTCTGGAATTGACATTAATTAGTGCTGTTGCCGGTAAAAGTTAAAAGTCTTTTATCTTGACATCCCTTCTAAAAACACGGTGCTCATAGACACAAGTCACGCACGCACTGTCAACTGGGTTTATATAGAAAAACTATGGAAATATACCATTCCATCTCATCTCGCACACATGAGTGTCTATCTCTACACACACAACAATGAACTGCACTATTATTATGGATAGACACAGTAAAGCTAGCATCTTCATTAAAAGAGATTTCAGTTTTGAAGCTTACTGAGTCTTACGCACAATTACTGTTTTTCTGTGGTTTTAGAAGAGGCTTGGGCTCCACCTTTGAAAGTTTAATACGCAGTCTCCTAATTATAATGCTTTATTTTTCAAGCATTTCAGTTCTGTGGCTGATTCTGACCAAAAACTTCTGCCTGTTCAAAATAAACAGGACAAGCAAGCACTGGGGATTTGTTATCATTGCTGTTGTACATACCAATATCGAACTGTGACTTCATTGTATCGCTAGACCCCTAACATACATACAGTTAGGTCCATAAATATATGGACATCGACACTATTCTAATATTTTTAGCTCTATACACAAACACAATGGAATTGAAATGAAACAAGCAACAAGTGCTTATAATTTGAGGGCATTTACATTATAATCAGGTGATAGGTGTAGTAATCTCAACAGTTTGCATAAGCGCCTCCCACTTGTTAAGGGTCCAAAGGTAATTGGACAATTGCTTCCAAGCTGCCATGGAAAGGTTTGTGTTATCCCCTCATTATCCCAATTATAATAAGCAGATAAACGGTCCAGAGATCATCAAGTGTGCTATTTGCATTTGATATATGTTGCTGTCAACTCTCTAGATGAGATTCAAAGAGCTGTCGCTATCAGTCAAGCAAGGCATCATTAGGCTGAAAAAACAAAACAAACCAATCAGAGAGATAGCAAAAACTTCCTGTGTGGCCAAAACAACTGTGTGGAACATTCTTAACAAAAAAGAACGGGTCACACTTTATTTTGATGGTCCATTTGTCTAATTTAAGTTACATTGTATCTATGTGCTTACTAATTCTCATTAGATTATAAATAGACTGTAAAGCCTGGTTTATACTTCTGCGTCAAGTGACCGGCGTAACTCACGGCGCAGGCAACGTGCGCAGCTGTGCATTTATACTTCTGCGCGCTGTCTCTGTTGGTCTGCATTAACATTTCCGAAACGCTAGTTGGCAGTGAGGTGTAAATGTTCCTCTGTGTCGAGTTTCTTCGCTTCTGTTTTGTGTTTCCTGAACACTTCCTGGTTGTACAAGCGACTCAAACTCGCTCATTTTGAGGCAGGAACCGGCGGACGTGCAACAACTTTAACTATGAGGTAAACACAAAACAAAACTTTCCATCCGGAGCTCCTTCACGGGACTCTACACTTGTAAACAATCGCTCGCACCATTCGCGCGGCTCTCTGTCCGGTCCAGACTCGTCAGCGCTACCAAGCCGACCAATCACAGAGCTTGCGCTACGCGTCGTTGCGACGTGTAGTTACAATTTTTGAGAGGTGCACGTCAGCCACGCCGACGGCCACGGCGAAGGGCTATGCGTCAGCACCGTAGCATACGCCGGCGTTTGACGCAGAAGTATAAATCAGCCTTAAGGTTGGGGTTAGGGTTTGGGTTAGTATAAGCTGACACGTACTTGCTATGTTTTTTATAGTCAGTTAAATATCTGTTGAAGGACCAGTATCAACAGATATTAAGCAAACAGTCTACTAATACTCAAATAGACTATTAAAATAAAGTGTTACCAAAGAACGCACCAGTGAGCTCAGCAACACCAAAAATACCTGGAAGATCACAGAAAACAACTGTGGTGGACGACCAAAGAATTCTTTCCCTGGTGAAGAAAACACCTTTCACAACAGTTGGCCAGATCAAGAACACTCTCCACGAGGTAGGTGTATGTGTGTCAGAGTCAACAATCAAGAGAAGACTTCACCAGAGTGAATACAGAGGGTACACCACAAGATGTAAACCATTGGTGAGCCTCAAAAACAGGAAGGCCAGATTAGAGTTCTAAAAAAGCCTTCACAGTGCTGGAACAACATCCTATAGACCAGGGGTCTCAAACTCAATTTACCTGGGGGCCGCAGGAGGCAAAGTCTGGGTGAGGCTGGGCCGCATAAGGGATTTCACAAAAAAAAGTCCTCAAATGTCATTATTAACAGTTTTAATTATTTCTTCTGAACATGAAGTGTCCTGAACATTAATAGAACATTGAGTGAAGATTATGAACAGTTCTTCTGAACATGGCATCTTTTGCCTACTTCTTGCTGCCAGAGACTTGACAGCGCTTCTTCTCACAAATCTGAACCACATTTGGCTTTAGAGCGGAAGCAGTTGACACCCTCAGTATGGCTTGAAGATGATCATCATTAAGTCTAGACCTGTACTTTGACTTATTGAAGTCCTAGGGAAAAAAGTGGGGGACTCACTCAAAACTTCCATTCCCTCACCTAAAAAAAAGGCGTATATATGTATAAATAAAACACCCCCACCCCACTCCAGTCACATAAGTCTGTACCAGTCTGTATTTACCTATGATATATATAAGATGCAGGGCAGGCACGTGCACACATAGGGCTCAACCTGTGCAGAGCACATGCCCTTTTTAGTCTTGCATAGAAAGTGCCCTTCCAAAATTATCAATAGTGCCCCCGCGACGCGACACACCCTCGGACCCGCCCTTCAGTAGGCGCGCGATAACACCGCTCTTGAGTACGCGCGCGACAACACAGCTGATCAGAACGCGCGCGACAACACAGCTGATCAGAACGCGCGCGACAACACGGCGGGCGGGGAATGCCAGTGACCGCTGTGTACGGATAGAATCAGCGGAGCGGGGACCGCTCTCTCTCCCCGCTCCGCTGATTCTGTCAGTGTACAGTGGTCGGCGCGGGCCACAAAATATTGCACTGAGGGCCGCAAATGGCCCGCGGGCCGCGAGTTTGAGACCCCTGCTATAGATAGATGAGATCAAGATCAACTTTTACCACAGTGATGGGAAGAGAAGTGTATGGAGAAGGTAAGAAACTGCTCATCAACCTAAGCAGTAAAGCATGGTGGTAGTAGTGACATGGCATGGGCATGTATGGCTGTCAACAGAACTGGTTCTCTTGTATTTATTAATGAAGTGACTGCTTACAAAAGCAGCAGGATAAATTCTGAAATGTTTCAGGCATTATTATCTGCTCAAATACAGCCAAATACTTCAGAACTCATTGGACGGCGCTTCACAGTACAGATGGACAAAAAGCATATTGCAAAAGCAACCAAAGAGTTTTTGAAGGGAAAGAAGTGGAATGCTATGCAATGGCCAAATCAATCACCTGACCTGAATCCGCTTGAGCATGCATTTCATTTGCTTAAGGCAAAACTGAAGGGAAAATGCCCCAAGAACAAACAGGTACTGAAGGCCTGGTATGAGCACCACCAGGGATCCACCAAACCCAGCATCTGGTGATGTCTATGCGTTCCAGACTCCAGGCTGTAATTGACTGCAAAGGAATTTGCAACCAAGTATTAAAAAGTGAAGGTTTGATTTATGATTATTATTCTGTCCAATTACTTTTGGACCCTTAACAAGTGGGAAGCACATTTGCAAACTGTTGTAACTCCTACAGCGTTCACCGGATTTGGATGTAAATAACCTCAAATTAAAGCTGACAGTCTGCAGTTAAAGCACATGTTGTTTGTTTATTTTCAAACCTATTGTATAGAGCCAAAAATGTTAGAAATGTATCAATGTCCAAATATTTATGGACCCAACTGTATATTAAACTTAAATGACATACATGTTAACATTTTTGCCCTTCTGTGATGTTTTTATTCTTTAAAATATTTTCCAAATGATGTTTACAAGGCAAGAAATTTTTCACAGTATTTCCTATATTATTTTTTCTTCTGGAGAAAGTCGTATTTGTTTTATTTTAGCTAGAATGAAAGCACTTTTTATTTAAGGTCAATATAAGTATTTGAATCAATTGTCAACAGACAGAACAAATCACTATTAAACAGTGACTAAATTACCCTAACCTGCCTAATTAACCTATTTATGCTTTTAAATTGCACTTTTAGCTGAATACTAGCATTTGAAAAATATGTAGTAAAATATTATTTACTGTCATCATGGCAAAGACGAAAAAAATCAGCTTTTAGAAATTAGTTATTAAAACTATTATGGTTATAAATGCATTGAAAAAAAATTATTTCTGTAAAACAGACATTGGGAAAAATATACAGGGGGCTAATAATTCTGACATCAACTGTATATATTACACACAAATTGCATACGAAGTAATGTTTTAGTTTTGATTACTCAGTGCATTACATCACACTTATAAAACAATCCTCACAAAAAAAAGATCCAGAAAAAAGGCTTGCTTTACATAAATAAATAGTGATGACTATTGCGTGAGAATGAATTAGTGAATTTCATGAATGACTGGTTATCCAAAAGAGCTCTGACTGAAACAACACACACCGACGGGAACTGAGAGCACACATACACACACACACACACACACACACACACGAGCACACACACACACACACACACACACACACACGAGCACACACACATACACACACACAGACAGACAGACGGGAACAGTGGTGGATCATTGGGATTTAGCAGTGTTTATATATACACAAACCAAAAATCCTTAAAAATGTACAGTGAAAAATATGACAAAAATGTGACTTAAGACACACACACATACACACACAAGCACACACACGCACACACACACTCTCCCTCTCTTCAAGCACACTTAATGGTGTTCAGCCTCCCTGGATGGGAGGAAAGGATCATGTTAATTGCAGGTTCTTCCCACAGCTGGTTTGTGACAGTTTCAGTTTTAGAGCTCTTTTAATTAAAATACCAGGAATAATCTTCCCTCAGTCTCTTCCTCTGGTCATCTTCAGCTGACACAGCATAAAAGGCTCCATTCTCTTGGTATGTTTACAAAACAGGAATGTCATCAAAACCCCTTTTTCCTTTCATTTTGGCCATTCACATAGATTAAAACAGTGTTTTGGTGGCTTGGAAAATGCAAACTTTAGAAAATGCGTTTCGAAGCACAGGTTTTTGAAATACAGTCAGAATTATAATTTTTCTTTTTTAAAATATTTCCTAAATGATGCTTAACAAAGCAAGTTTGTCACAGTATGTCTGATAATATTTTTTCTTCTGGAGAAAGTCGTATTTGTTTTATTTCGGCTAGAATAAAAGTAGTTACTAATTTTTAAAAAAACATTTTAAGGTCAAAATTAATCGCCCCTTTAAGCTCTATTTATTTTGATAGTCTACAGAACAAACTATCGTTATATAATAACTTGCCTAATTACCCTAACCTGTCTAGTTAACCTAATTAACCTACTGTAGTTATGCCTTTAAATGTCACTTTAAGCTGTATAGAAGCGTCTTAAAAAATATCTAGCATAATATTATTTAAAGCTGAAGATCTTTGCCCGAACCCAATGGGACAAGGCAGAACCAGATGGGTTCGGGTTTAATTTCTAAAATTTTAGACGGGGTCGGGCCGGGCTTGGCTTGCACAGTAAATGAACAGTCATGTGATGCATTTCAATTAGTAATTAAATCGTTTGTTACAACATTAAATTCCCTCCCTGCAAAGGTGAAACAAAAGATGATGCAGAAGTCAAAAAGAACGAATTTTGACTGCGGTCAGGCCAGCCGCCAGTTCAGAAAGAATCTGTCATTCTAGCCGCAAAGGTATTTCCGCGGTCGCTCATACACTGCGTATTACGGTAGAGCGCTAAACTGGGGTGCGTTTCCCAAACAACGACGGCTGAACTATCATAGTACGATGCATCGTTTGGAAAAAGACTGATGTAGTGACAGGTGTTTCCCAAAACGCATAGTTTCTCTGTCGCAGATCCATCACATATACCAAGTTAGTTATAACATAAGTGAAGTTTAGTTTTAAACTAATTTCGAGAGGAGCATGTGCTCATGATTTACCCAGCTGGTCCACATTAACTAATTATGATCCTCCAATCAAAGGATCCCAAACCACTATATATATCCTCATTTCCTTTCTACAACTATCTTCGTCTGGAAGAAACTCCCCCCTCCTCCCCTTCTTCCTCCTTTATCCAGAATGGGCGGCACAGTGGCCCAGTGACTAGCACTGTTGCCTCACAGCAAGAATACCAATGTTGTTGGGTCCTCGCTGAGCCATCTGGTATTTCTGTGTGGAGTTTGCATGTTCTCCCCGTGTCCGCGTGGGTTTCCCCCGGGTTCCCCGGTTTCCTCCCACCATCCAAATGTGCTCTATATTATAGATAAAACAAGCCTAAACCTTTTTTATAATGTCTTACTCTCAGGAAGTTCGCCTTGGCCTCAGCAGCGGGGGAGTTTGAGATAGACCTGAGCTCAATCTCCACTCGCCCTGCAAAAGGGGGGGAGCCCTGGGCTCGAGGATCCCTTGAGCTCAGGGCTCTCTCCCGGGACAGCATGCCAAACAAGCTATGTATAAATCATGAGCTAAGTGTGAACTCTTGAAAACGCCCATAATGATGCTCTAAACTGAGTGGAGTAACAACTTCTTTAGAGAAAAAAACCCATAATTTCTTTGTGCAAATGATATTGTTTTACACGCACACGCATTTAAAATAAAAGCCAATATTAGATTTGGTAAAAACATGCACTCGCTTTTCATATTAGCTGAAATATATGTAAATGGCACATAGGCCTCGGGGTGAATTCTGTTGGGCTCGGGTCCTATCAGGCCTTATTTTTATGGCCCGATTACAGCTCTAATATTATTTACTGTCATCATGGCAAAGGTAAATCAATAAGATATTCGAAAAGAGTTATTAAATGTTTAGAAATTTGTTGAAAAAAATCTTTTCTGTGATAAACAGAAATCGGGGAAAAATAAACAGGGGGGCAAATAATTCTGACTTCAACTGTACATCAATCTATGACACATTCAGTACCTCACATTGAGAAATGATACCTCACCACAACCATAAACAATCGGTGGCATTCATTTTACGGACAAAATGTAATACACAAGCTACTAAAAAAAGCCTTTTTTCAGGTTCATCAATAAGTACTGTGTGTATAAAAGTTTACAGAAATCAGTCCATAAAGGAGGTGAAATATGATCAAAAGGCTTAATATATATTTATGTGTTTTTTCTCTAATATTATTTGTTAGATAACAGTATATTCATCACCTAAAGTTTCTCCATACCTCCTCAGGAACAAAAAACAACAACAACAAAAAATGTATATCGCTTACAAAATAATTCTAAAAAGAAATCCATGGACTTGACCTTGTGATGTGAGTGTGTGTGCTGAACAGCATGCACTCAGTGGTTGTGACAGAAGCAGATCAGTGTGTGTTGAGGGTGTTCACAGTTTTTCAGGGAAAGCACTGACTGTGATAATCACTAAAGACCCAGTGGATTCCCCCAGCAACACACACACATCCGCACACCTCTGCTTTACGATTAGGGCTTGCACAGCAGAATACAGCTGTCCACACCATCACACACACAACTCCTGAACCAAACAGACAAGTGTTCACATGTGAAACTCATTCAAAGATCAATAGAGCTGTTCAGAGTCTAGAACTGCAAACCGGATGCCAACTAAATAAATCAATCTCTAAAATCTCTTGTGTAGCTTATTTTTTTAGCAATACAACATTTCTTTTAAAATGAAAATCTTATGTAACTGTGTAGAAATAAAGAGTTCAGATGCAAAATCCTTTAATGCCATCTGAAATGGTCTTCTAAAAGGAGCATCTTTCTCAACTTTCTATTTGTTCAGTTTTTTTACTTTAAAAGGTTATTAAAAGAACTTATAAATTACCACAACAGTGAAATTACTGGACCTTCACATATATACTACTACTACTGACGATCAGCATGGCGATGATGACGACAACTTCTACTACTACTACAATGATGACAACGGCGACTATTACTACTACTATGACTACTATGACTTCTACAACTACGACTATTATGACTTTCACTACTACGACGACAACGACTACTACTACTACGATGCCGATGACAACAATTACTACTACTACTACTACTACTACTACTGATGATCACCACGACTAGTACTACGACGATGACAACTACTACAACAATGATGACAATGAAAACTACCACGACAACGATGACTACTTCTACTACTACTACCATGATGACAACTACTACTACGGTGACGACGACTATGGCGACAACAACTATTACTACGACGAAAACTACTATGACTTCTACTACTACGACTACTATGACTACTAGTACTACAACAACGACTACTACGACGACGACAACAACAATTACTACTACTACTATGACAACGACGATACTACTGCTACTACTTTGGTGATGAAGACTACTTATACGACTACTACTATACTATGAGTATTACTACAATAAAGACAATTACAATTACTACTACTACGACGACTACTACTACTACTACAACTACGACTATTATGACTTCTACTACTACAACTACTACTACTTTGACGACTACTACTATGACTTCTATTACTACTACTACTACTATGATGATGACTACTACTACAACTACTTTAACAATGACATCTATGACTACAACAACGACTACCATTATTACTACTACTACTACTACGACAACTACTATTACTACTACGATGACTACTCTACTACCACTACTACTACCACTAATAAAATTCATAATAAAAAGGTAAAATATTAATAACTTTAGTAACTTATTTATTAGACCATTTTAATATTCCTGGTCCAGTTGTTTATATATCAGTCATAATTTAGCTGTATTAATAAAACCCTATTGTTTCTGATTAACATTATTATGTTAATCATTATTATTGTATAAATGTGCAAAACCAGTACAAAACCAGAATTCACAAACTAAAAAACAGCTGATTTTACTGATATTATCATTTACTCCCCCTTTGTTTCAAACCTGGGTGTTTTTTCTTTCTTCTGTTGGACACAAAAGAAGACATTTTAAAGAATGCTGGTTGCTGGTGAACTTTGGTAAACTTTCATAGTATGTTTTTTTTTTTTTTACTATGGAGGTCAATTGCTGCAATATAGTTCCCAACATTCTTCAATATACATTTAAAAAAATATCTGATAATTAATAGTTTCCGTATTTTGTGACTCTCACGTGTTTTTCGTTAATTTACAATAGTGAATTGCATTATGGGATGTTTATCTCAGCTGTGTCGACTTTGAATGTTCAAGACTCAACTCTACAGTTTAACAAAGCGACTTTTATTGACATTATAGTAGTTTCAAATAATAAAATACAAAAGAAATAAAATGTAGAGAAAGAAGTCTGTAAAATAACAGAAAATGTTCTGGTCTGGCAGTTTATTTTAAGGTGTTTGTATCGTAATATACAACACCAACCCAGAAAATATATCACTTTAAACTATTAAAAATCTCAATAGAGGTAACTTTTTTTCGAACTTTTTAAGATTTAAAGTTGTTGGAAGAAAGTTCAAGATCCCATAATGGAATTCAAAAGCATAAATAAACAGGTAAATAAATAAATAAATAAATAAAAACATGAATAAAAATACAGATACAGATATATGTGTGTATATATATATATATATATATATATATATATATATATATATATATATATATATATATATATATATATATGTGTGTGTGTGTGTGTGTGTGTGTGTGTGTGTGTGTATATATATATATATATATATATATATATATATATATATATATATGTGTGTGTGTATATATAACATTTTTTTATTATTTTAAATTAAATTAAATTATTAATTATTAATTTAAATTAAATTTTATATATATATATATATATATATATATATATATATATATATATATATATATATATATATATATATATATATATATATATATATATATATATATATATATATTTTATATATATATGTTTAAAGTAAAATGTTTTGTGGGCAAACTATCAATTGAAAAACACTCTGCTAGCTGTGTCCCAGTACTGAACTCTGAGACAAAGATAGGCGTCATGATGGGCACAATTATTTACACAAAAAACACACTGCTAACAGCCTGAAAGTGTACACACTTGACGCCTTTCATTAGAGAAAGTATTAGGGGTTAGCATCTCAAAGCCAACGGACTCTGTGATTATGTGAGCCAGAGAAAGTGTTTGACACACACGGTTTTGCCTAAATAGTTCAGAGGTCTAAGACTAGACTAGTAGACATGTGGCCTGAGGCATGTGAACCTGTGGCAATAGACCTTATAGACCTTTGGAACAAAAGAATTAAGACCTCAGAGACAAAGTAATGCAACAAAGAGCACACACAGGCAATTTGCCTCTCTTGTTTTAGGCTTATTCCTTAAGGCAGATTACTGGTTACCACTTAAGACTCACAGGTCAGTCTGGAACACGACATGATGCATACTTTGAAAAATAGTATGTCAGGCCAAGCAACATGCCATGGGCAAAAGGTTGAGGTCAGTAAGGATTTTTCCTCTTCTGAAATGCCTCTTTGCTCACTAACATATTAAAAAAATCAATAAAAAATTGTAATATTTTGCAAAATGTATTATTTAATAAAAATGATTTATTAATTAGCTAAATTTTCAGGAACAATACTAACTAAAAAACAAAACAAATCAAACACAGAGCATTATGCTGAATATGCAATATAAAGATTGTATTTCTATAAGTTAACTTGTTAGCAATACTTGCCAGCCTCACTTTTAAAAAGCATTTCAATAGATCTGTCTTAAAACAAGTTCTTATGCCGCTGTAAGTGTTTATTAACAGCAAATTAGTGAAGAATATTTGTTTTTGTTTCCATCTATCCTTTACACGAGGGGTTGTTGCTAGAAGGGTTACACCTGCGGCTGAAAGTTAACACAAATTATTTATATCATTTATTTAATTACCCATTAACTTTATTTTATTAATGTCTACCCTAAACCCAACCATCAAAGTAATATCAAAATATTAATTATTGTTGTACAGTGTCATAAAAATGATGCCATATTCATGAAAGTATCGTCAGCTGTATCACCTCTAGATCTGTCACAACCCTGCTTTAACACACTTACCTGGAGGTTTCAAACAAGCCTGAAGGACTCAATTAGTTTGATCAAGTGTGTTAAATTAGGGTTAAAGCTAAACTGTGCAGAGCTGTGGCCCTCCAGGTACTGAGTTTGACACCTGTGGCCTACACCATGTCCTAACACATGATGTGACGCGCAATAAAATGTATATTTTAAAAGAAGTTTTTCCAACCATGATGGCGACATGTCAGACAAATCAGAATAAAAAACACTTTCAAATGACAACATGAAAACAAAAAGACATAAAAATATAAGTACCAAGGCCACCGGACACCATCTTATTTACATTCATAAACATTTATGTTTAATCTGATCTTGACATACCATTCTGTGATATTTACTGCCACACTGAAGCACTAGATAATTTAAGGCAGATCTTAAAAACAAAATATTCTGTATTCCAGATACACATAAATAAAAGCACCACAAGTAAATTAAATCATTACATTTCTTCTCAACCTCTTTCACCAGTATGAAGACATTTTATAAGATGTTTGTCTTAAGGATAGTGTCAGCACTTCCATATCATACACCTCTATTGCAATATCATGCAAATCACCAACAGATGAAGGATCTTCCTACACTGAAAACCCTAATAACTTGACTGAACTGAATTAATTGAGTAAACTTGTTGCCTCAATTTAATTGAGTAATGGAGTCTCCGAAAACTTGCATATTTAAGTTTATTTAACTTGCTGTTTTTGTAGACTATACTTAAATTGTTCAGTTCACCAAACTTAGTACTTGCATGCCCCAGTAGAGCTTTATGTCTAGCAATGCCTCTGTACTAGTACCTTGAAAATATATCTATTACAATATTATGTACTATCATCATGGCAAAGATAAAGTAAATGAGTTATTAGAAAAAAACTATTAAAACTATTATGTTTAGAAACGTGTTGAAAATGTATCTTCTTTCCGTTAAACAGAAATTGAGGACAAAAATATACAAAGGGTTAATAATTCAGACTTCAACTGTACATACATACATAAATTTCAATATTGAAGTACCACAGTTTTATTTGATGTACCACAAAACAGTGAACTGAGAGATCATAAAAAAAAAAAAAAACTATTTCTGATAAAACACCATTGTTGTTGTGCTTGACGTGTATTGAAATGTGTGCTACTGCAAAGTGTGTATGTGCAAATTGTTGTCATATGGATGACTTGGGTTTTCATCAATTTACTCCTCATTCCACCCCATTCCAGAGATTTCTGGGATAGCTTCAGTCCTCCAGTGTCTGCACTTTGATTACAACATGGAACTGTTCACCATCTCATCACCAGTAAATAAGTGATGCATATCTACTCACCTTTATTAGGTAGAGAGAAAATTAAATTAACATTTATTAGGTAGACAAAAAATATCCATTATTGGGCCCAATTGTGCATTGCTGACCATTTCCATTCCTTTATAACCACGGTGTAAATATCTTTAGATGGCTACTTCCAGCAGGATAACGCACCATGTCATAAAGTGCGAATCATCTTAGACTGGTTTCTTTAACATGACAATGACTTCACTGTACTGAAATGGCCTCTACAGTCACCAGATCTCAATCCAATCGAGCACCTTTGGCATGTGGTGGAAAGGGATTCCATCATGGATGCGCAGCCGACAAATCTGCAGCAACTCTGTGATGCTATCATGTCAATATGGACCAAAATCTCTGAGGAATATTTCTAGTACCTTGTTGAATCTATGTTACGAAGGATTGAGGCAGTTCTGAAGGCAAAATTAGTCCAAATCGGTACTAGTAAAGTGTACCTAATAAAGTGATATATGTGTGTGTGTGCAAGTGTGTGTATGCAAATTAGCATGAGGACAGACTGTTCAAATTCTTCTCAACAGAGTATGATCTCCTTTAAAAAAGGCAAAAATGTCAAATATTTCCAGCATTGACCATTGACAGACTTCATGTGGTAGTGTGTGTGTCTTTGTGAGCAGCTGTGCACACTCTTGTAACCGCGTTCCTGAGCGTAATTGGGCCGCCGGGCTTTACGAGGCTGTCATAAATTTGTCGTTCTTGGGCTAAAGACTATTATTATTTTGTTTTAAGAACCTGCTGCGAGGACGCGTTCACTCTCTCTGTGCCACACAGACACACAAATCCATGCATCCATACATACCTGTCTAACCGTTTTCATTCTGTTTCGCTCATACAAACGGATTACGTACAGTTGAAGACATAATTAAAAGCCTCCCTGTAAATTTAAATTGTTTTTTATTTTTCAGATATTTTCTATATTTGGTTCTATATTACTAATAAGTTCTGTTTAACAGAGAGAAAGTTCTTTTCAACACATGTTTAAACATAATACTTTTATTAGGCTAATTAATGTATTTTGTCTTTGTCACAATTACAGTCATACCTGCCAACACTCCCGTTTTTCCCGGGAGTCTCCGATATTTCAGACCCACTTTCCGGTTTGTCTTTTCTCCCGGAAAACTCACAGAATTTCAACCCCTACCCCCACTCCTCAGGTGTTTGGTATGATCTGTAACACCACCGGATCGCTGACTATTCAGATGTCACCCTTTCAGGTCACTCCGCTCGATTCGCCTCTATAAAGTGTTGGACAAGACACATCCTCCACAGGCACCCCTTCCTGTCACTGCGCTCCGCCGCCGTCGCCCACCCCTACCTCATTCTCCTGGATTATTAGAGACAAATGTTGGCAGGTATTATTACAGTGCAAAATATTTTAGTAGCTACTTTGCAAGTCATTGAACAACAGTGGTTTGCTCTGTAGCCAATAAAAAAATCTTAAGAGAGATAATTATATTGACGTTAAATTTATTTAAAAATGTTTTTAAAATTATTTGATTCCAGCCAAGCCAAAAGAAAAAACAAAACAAAAACATAGCTAATATGGTGGCACAGTAGCTCAGTGGTTGGTTGCTTCACAGCAAGAAGGTTGCTGGTTTGAGTCCCAGCAGGGCTAGTTTTAGTTTCTGTGTGGAGTTCCAGGTGCTCAGGTTTCTCACACAGTCCAAACACATGCGCTATAGGTGAATTGGATGATTTACATTGGCTGTAGTGTATGGATATGTGTGAATGTGAGTGTGTATGAGTGTTTCTTAGTACTGGGTTGCAGCTGGAAGAGGATCCACTGTGTAAAACATATGATGGAATCGTTGGTGGTTCATTCCGCTTTGGCAACCCCCGAAGCCAAAGAAAAATGAATGAGTGTATTATAGCAAATACTGTGCACATTTCCTTGCTTTTATAAAATAATAAGAATAAGAATAATTTTGCATTCAACTATATATCCTCTTTAGATTATTCATTAACACATACCCATATTAAATCTGTATCACATGCTACACTCACCAGCCACTTTAGCTACAATATAGCCTTCAGAACTTAATTCCTCATGGAACAGCTTCGACTGATTTTGGTCCTTATAAAAAGCTTAATGGTTACAAAGAGTCCCAAAGTGTGCCGAGAAAATCTCCCCCTCACCCTTGCACCATCAACCTGAGCTGTTAATACAAATCTGGGCTGATTCATGCTCTCGTTATAATGCGGTAGCCAAAATAGAAACTTTAGATTAGACTAGAATTTATTCAGATTAAATTTTAACCAGTTAAATACTCAAATTACTGCAATTGAGTAGTTTTTCTCAGGAATTGTTATTTAAGTCGTTTTATAAATGTGTCATTTTACTTTCCCTTGAGTACATTTTTAGTGCAGCAATTGTACTTTTAATCCACTACTTTCCTTCAATCTGCAGTCACTATTTTATTTTTTCCTGTCTGTTGGGATTAGAAAAATCAGTTCAGTGATTCCTGTCCAATCAAATCACACATAGAAGGTAAATCGCATCATACTGAACTACCTCAAGACATGTGCGCTTTATAACTGTTCGGAAGCATTAAAACTGTCCAAGAAAAATCTTTACACGCAATGACCCAGAGACTGTTTAGTTACTGATGAGAAGATGACGGATGTTTACTGTAAAATAACCGAAATAGCCTTAAACACCCAGCAGGCAGAAAACAACAACATGACTTCAGATTGACCTTGTACACTAACGTTGCGTTTTGTTTGGAAATGAAAAATCGGGCTGACGCCAGAACTCAACTTCAGGCCAATGTCAATGTCCAACGTTCAACTTAAAACCAACCAAATATCAATGTCTAATAATGTCACAGCTTGGTGTTGTGTGGACATTACCACTATGACATCTATCAGACATTGGGTTTTGGTTGCCATAACTGACGAATACATGTCTGTATTTGACGTCAATATGACATTGGTTTAAGAAGTTAACTCGATTTTAGATTTCGATCACTTTCCAACACAACCTAAAATCAACCAATTTTTAACATCATTAGACGTCCTTATTGGACATCATAATAACGTTTTTCTTAGACGCTAGCTAGACGTTGAATTTTGGTCACCTGACATCACAACCTAAATCTAACCTAATAGAAATGTGTTTTGACATTGTGTGCCTGCTGGGCAATAACTAGATGCACTACAGAATGTTACGTTTACACACACATGCAAAGATTACATGTAAATGCATCAGCTTTTTACAGTGTAATACTACTCTTAAGTACTTTTGAAAGGGCTACTTTTTACTCATACTTTGAATAAAATTTACAACAGATACTTTTACTCTACTCGCACTACATTTTTAGGCAAGTAATTTTACTTGAGCATTATTTTTCAGTACTCTTTCCACCACTGAACAGATGAAACTGTAGCAAAATGAAAATTGCTTTAGTCTAGTTTTCACAGATGAAGTTCAGTTTACATAACTTGACACTACCTGACAAAAGTCTTGTCGCCATATTCAAGTTTTAGGAACAGTAAACAATAACTTGACTTCTAGTTGATTATTTGGTATTGAAAGTAGAGATGCAACGATTATAAATTTTGGTTGTACGATTATAGTCTAAGAAATAATCACAGTTTTACGGTTATCTAGTTTATTTGCATTAATTTATTTAAAACCCCATTAGTTTACTAGTTTAAATTTTTTTACATTTCGTTTTGTAGTTCGGGCCCAACTATATATTTGTTGCCATTCTGATCGTTTAAGTTCATTTCATGGAATATATAAAAATCAGTGGATATTATCAATGCAAAAAATTGCTCATTCAATATGTTTTTGATCATTATCAATGCACCGGCAAAAATAGACCCAGCGGCAAAACTTTCGAACCACTGCTGCTTTAACTACGCTTATGCCTCATGCTGACGCACTGCTTCTGTGTGCAGTATGAAAGCTCTAATCTGTTAACATGGACACCAAAAAAACAAAACAAAAAAAAAACAAGCTCTGCTCACGCTTGTAGTGTGAAACAGGTTTTTAGTTTTCAGCACTCTCTTTGAAAACACTCTGTTGATCTCAGGTGGCATTCGCTACATGATCACTCTTGTCAGTGCCATTTTTTGTAACTTTAAGTGGGTTTGCAAATCTGTGTATTTTCCATTGCTTCTTCCTCAAACTAGCTGTTTGCAATTCCCGCGGTCACAAAAGCCCCCTGTTATCTCAACTAGTTGCGCTTGAAAAGTGAGCGTTGGGTGAGCGTCCCTCCATTGGAAATAACGAACTTGCACAAGCTTGCCTTAGTTAATAGTCCCAGTCATAGTTAGTCCAGTATGTGTGGTTATTAGTCTTGGTGTACAAACTAGTGCACAGTTGGCATAACTTTGTTTAGTTGCTGCATATTTGTTCCGTGCAGAAACACGGTGTTAAAAAGCCTTCACGATTAATTAACCGTGACTAATTAAATCACGGTTAATAGTGAAACTGGTTAATCGTTGCATCCCTAATCGAAAGTGGCATATATATAAGACAAAGGCCTCTGGATTACGCTTATTTTATCAAAATAAAATATAATCATGTCTTGATTTTTAATTATTAAATTAGGACAGTAAGGTCTGACTTTGCTTAGAAAAAAGTCTTGTCAATTAACAGAAATAATGTAAAGTATAGAATATAAAGTCATGGTGCAGTGGAAAAAAAAACTAACTGGGCTGGCCAATCCTGGAGCACCTTGATCTTCTTTGCTTTCAGGAACTTTGATGTGGAGGCTGATGTATGAGAAGGAGCGCTATCCTGCTGAAGAATTTGCCCTCTTCTGTGGTTTGTAATGTAATGGGCAGCACAAATGTCTCAATATCTCAGGCTGTTGATGTTGCAATCCACTCTGCAGATCTCTCGCACGCCTTCATACTGGATGCAACCCCAAACCATGATTTTCCCTTCACCAAACTTGACTGATTTCCGCGAGAATCTTGGGTCCATGCAGGTTCTGCATTTTTTGTGATGGTTGGGATGCATTTCAACAGATGATTAGTCGGAAAAATCTACCTTCTGCCACTTTTCCAAATGTTAGTAAGTTGTTGCTCTTACAAAAGGGATCGACGACAAAACTTTTGTCAGGTAGTGTAGTATAACTGTTATAGAGTAATATTACAGTTTGATTGTAGTTTTGATGAGATACATTTAGCCATTTAATAAAGGCATTTCAAAAACATAATGAAACTAAAATGATTTAAAACATATTTAGAATAAAACACCTCAGCCAATCAAATTCTGTAGCATGTTGTCGGTCATCAGATTTCTGAGTTATTTTAGTACAGAGGGGGAGCGGGATACCTAATGGGGTGACAATATATGAAACTGACAGCATAATAACGTTGCTGAAAACCTAACTGCACACCTGATACACACACAGACACACTGTACACGCCCCGTAACATTCCTCTGCAAAACTGCTCTTAATCGAAGTCAAGCATTCATGCCTCTGAAATACTCATTAACATATTACATCTTTTTTTTTTTACCGCTTGAAAGAACGAGCCAAGAGCTGCATTATGCCAACACCTGGATGCAGCTATTCAGGTTCAGACAAGTACAGGCATGTGCTACTGGCATGAAACTGGGTCAGTGTGCCAGTGTTTGAGTGAACATGTACTGAATGTTGTGCGACAACAGAATAAATAGGATTAGAGTGAGGCCTAGTTAATGAGATTAAAACGCTCCCGTAACAAGGGGAGACTTCTCGCCGTTCAGACTAACACTTCCTGTGTCTGAAAACCCAGCCTTCTGGAGGTCTTTAAAAGTCCTGATACACTCACTATGTTCTTCAATCTGTATGTAGAGGCATAAAAGTTTTAAACACTCGCTACAGTAGAATGAACCGCCAACTTATCCAGCATGTGTTTTACGCAGTGGTTGCCCTTCCAGCCACAACCCAGCACCCGGAAACCCATACACTCTTGCATTTACACCCACACATACACTACGGCCAATTTAGCATATTCAATTTACCTTTAGCGCTTGTCTTAGAACTGTGAGGGAAATCGGAGCACCCAGAGGAAACCCACGACAACACGGGGTGAACATGCAAACTCCACACAGAAACGCCAACTGACAAAGCCAGGGCTCGTACCAGTGACCTTCTTGGTCCATACTGCTGAGAGTTACATTTGGAAGAACATATAAATATTCATTGCATATTTTAGTCTTGAATTACAAAATAAACACACAATTTAAAAGGCATCAATAGGTGAACAGCAGTTTGAAAATATCTGAAACAAGATTTTTTGCACATGATATGCAATTCAGCACATAAATTCATGCTTAATTATATAAAGAAGGCGGAAACTCAAAGCTCCTACTTATTACAATATCACCATAGACCATTGGGAAATTTTAAGGGAGTCTATCAAGTTTGAATGGTGTACAGTATATTCATTCGTTGACTCAGGAGAGAACCTCAGACTTCCTTCTCCCTAGACACTTCCGCCAGCTCTTCTGAGGGTATCCCGAGGTATAGCCCTCCTGCATTATTATTTCTTTTTCAAATATAAATAAAGTGACTAAATTACTAAAACAACTAAATTGTATGAAGATAAATATTTATATCAATATACAATATTTACGGGCGAGGCAGTGGCGCGGTAGGTAGTGCTGTTGCCTCACAGCAAGAAGGTTGCTGGGTCGCTGGTTCGAACCTCGGCTCAGTTGGTGTTTCTGTGTGGAGTTTGTTCTCCCTGCCTTCACGTGGGTTTCCTCCGGGTGCTCCGGATTCCCCAACAGTCCAAAGACATGCGGTACAGGTGAATTGGGTAGGCTAAATTGTCCGTAGTGTATGAGTGTGTGTGTGAATGTGTGTGTGGATGTTTCCCAGAGATGGGTTGCGGCTGGAAGGGCATCCGCTGCGTAAAAAACTTGCTGGATAAGTTGGTGGTTCATTCCGCCGTGGTGACCCCGGATTAATTAAGGGACTAAGCCGACAAGAAAATGAATGAATGAATATACAATATTTTGATATGAGTACTTCCCAGTGCTGGATTGCGGCTAGAAGGGCATCTGCTGCATAAAGCATTCTGTATGCCAGACTCAGAGTAATTAGCGGTTCATTCCACTGTGGTGACCCCTGATACAGGGACTAAGCCAAAGGATAGTGAGTGAGTGAGTGATATGAGTACATGTAAAAACAAACTGGCATGAACTGTGGTGGAGAAAATGCATAATTAATGGTACTGTAAAGCAGAGGTTCTCAAAATGACAATGCCAGTGACTCGTGACCCCCAATATCCTCTGAGGTGGTTATAAATACAGAAACCTTGCATGCAATGGCGCACACATTATAAATCAATCTGCTGCATCTGACGCCAATGCTGTGTCTTTAATATAATGTAATTACCCCAGGGGTCGGAATACAATAGAACTAGTAACTATAAGCTACTGTAGTAACTTTATAGTATATAGTAACTATAAACGACAAATTTTTCTCTTAAGTAGGTTATGGATAAAATATGATCATTCTTATGGTTTAATAAAAAATAATTGCTTTTTGGAAATCACCAGGCGACCCCCTTTCATTCTCTCTAGACCCCTCGGGGGGTCCCTACCCCCACTTTGAGAACTACTGCTGTAAAGTACTGTATATTAGGGCCTTATAGGTAGGGCCAAATGGAATCTGCATACATTTTTTTGCTATTTTTGTGCAGAATTTCGTAAAAAATCTGTGGATTTATGTGAAATGATTTTGGGAGTATCATAACAAAAACCTTAATTTGTGAAATAAAAAGTAATACATTTTTTACTTTTATATAATGTTTAAAATGCTAATCAAATTAGATCCTCTTTATTTGGTAAACAAAGCAAGTCTCTCATGTAATATCTCTTCTAAAAGACAGAAAATATTACTTTACAAACTATATTGTAAATAAATCATATAAATATTTCATATTAGTCAATAATATTACTGAATATAATTTATAAATTAATTATAAATAAATATAAATTTAAACACATTTACACAAGTAAATAAACAGAATCAATGATGGGCTAAAAATCTGCGGAATTCTGCATGCGCAGATTTCGTGTGGGCCTACTTATAACACAGTAAATCAACAGACACTTGAACCCTGTGAAACCCTGAAAATGACTATATTTCATGATGTAACAAAAAAAAGTGTGAATGCTGTATTTGACGCACCTGCTCTCCTTTCGGGGGGAAACACTGGCAGACGCTGCAGTCTCGACCTCCACACTCTTCTGTCTTGTCCCCCTAAAACACACAAATATAGAGATGTGAGATGGAAACTCGCAAATTATCCATCTTGTGAATGAAATATTTATTTATAAGTGTTACTATAATTGACAAAATACATAAATAAACAAAACTGCTGATTGCAGATTGATTAATCAATGTTAGTAACATATTGTCAGTAATATATTATCAGCTAAAATACACCTGTATGCCAATGACACAATAATATATACAGCGGCACATTCTTTAAACCAGGCCGTACAGCATTTACAAGTATTACAGTGTACATTGCAGGACTTAAAATTGGTTTTAAATTCAAAAAAGACTAAATACATGGCCACACTAAGTTAACAGACCAGACAATTACAACTCTGAATGGTGTTCAAATAGAAAGAGTTAGATTAGTCTTTGATATACACACTGACAAGATATTAAAAAAGCTTCGGCCAAAATTTGGTTTTTTATACCAATCAAAAAAATTTTTTCCTTATAAAGACCGTAAAAAAATAGAAGAGAGTACATTTCTGTCTATAATGGATTATGGTGATCATCTTTATATGCACGCAGCTGCTACTCTACTAAGAAAACTAGATTCTGTTTATCATGCAGCAATACGCTTCTACATCTGTACTTATTTATTTTAAAGGCTCTTTTAGGTAAATTACAATCCTATCTTTCTAATTTGTTAACGTTTCACACAAATAACCAACACACTAGATCTGGTTCATGTATTCGTCTAACAGTCCCAAGGGTATTGTCAGAACTTGGCAAACGTGCTTTTTCCATTTACGCTCCCAGGACTTTGAATGACCTGCAAAATAGGCTCAATCTCGACATACTTCCGACTCTGTTTTTCATGATCTGAAGTTTTTATGAACGGTGATTTTGTAACTTTGTGGTATTGTTTTTGTGATTTTTATGTGAAACTTTATGTGCTGCCTGCCATCTTGACCAGGTCTCACTGGAAGAAGAGACAGTCCTGTCTCAATGTGATCTCCTGGCTAAATAAAGGAAAAAATGTAATAATAATAATAATTGTTGCCAAGTGGGCTATACTTGTATACTTGGTATTTGGTCATAAGAATTTTTTTTAAATTAGTATGCAATGTTAAATAATCTTGTTATGGTTGATGCTTCCAGCTTTTTTATTATAATAAAATATAAATTTAATATAAAAATAATATAATTTTAATATATTAAATATATTAACATTAATTGTATTAAATATAATTAATTAAATATATTAATATTAATAAAAATATTATATATATATATATATATATATATATATACATACATACACACACATTTTATATATACATTATATATATATATATATATATATATATATATATATATATATATATATATATATATATATATATATATATATATATATATATATCCGCTTTGAACACAATATATTTCATTTTGAGAAACAATATATATATATATATATATATATATATATATATATATATATATATATATATATATATATATATATATAAACAAACAATATTTTGGAGCAGTAAACATATCAGGCAAATGTATTATTGGCTTCTGCTGTCTTCAATTGTTTAAAAACACAGATTTCTTTAACCTTTTAAAATTTTGTTTTAAAAAAATAAAAAAATCTTGCACATACCTTAGGAGCAGTATAGCAAAAAAATTTGCCGGTTTTAAAACCGTGATCAAGTACTTGAGGTTTACATGATTTTTGGACAACACGTACCGTACAAGACAGATCGGCATGTTTTAGATTATTATCATTGTGTGATTCCTGTCAGCCAAGAGCTACTCCTGCCCATTCTGTGCCAGACTAGGAGTATGATATTGAGGCCCACAGACAAGAGGGGATCCACAGACATGAACGTGAGCGAACAAACACAACGAGAGGAATGTAAACACAGATAATGAGAGAAGAGAGAACCATGCAGAGTGAGGGAGACAAAAGACAAGAAAGAGTGATAGCCGAGTCAGACTGAACTATGTGAGCACATTGAGTTCAAGAGGGACAGAGGAAGTTAAGGACATGTTATGTCTTTTTAGAGGTAGTCAGGCACGTATGGAGAGGAAGAGAAAGAGTGATAAACTCTGCTCACAATCAGATGCCATTCACTAGCACACACTTATCGCATACACGTGAACTGTGTCTATAAACACAGACGCACGTCTAAAATGAGCACTCGCTGCACAGAGACAACAACCACTTTCTCTAACATTCACTATTCCTCTGGATGACAGAAGGATCTTTTTAAGTGTACATGTACAGATGGACCCCTTAACCTTAAAGGGATAGTTCACCCAAAAATGAAAAATCTGTCATCGTTTACTCACCCTTTACTTCTTTAAATATGTGTTTTTTTGTTTTTGTTTTTTTTTTTAACAAAAGAAGATATTTTGAAAAATGTTGAAACCTGTAACATTAACATCTGTGGGATTACAATTTTTAAAAATCTATTCTGAGGGATGAGGTTTGACTGAATATATGTAAGAGACAGTATAATTTGTAATGCAAATGGTACGTTCAAGGCACGGCTTTGTCTTTTGTCCAACAAACATCCGGGTGATACTTTCAGTCAAGTAAACTAAACTTGTCATGGCAGTTTTTGGTCCTACTAATACGCACTGCCCCCTTAATTGTAACCAGTGCCAGGCTGCAAAAGTTGTTTTTTTTCGATGAACAGCACAGCAATGGCAAGTCCTTGTTAAAGGATTCTGCTTTGAAGATACCCAAAAAGTCTCCTGGTCTTAATTCACAGCAGTTTCATAGTATTTGTTTTTTCTACAATGGAAGTCAATGGTTACAGGTTTTCAGCTTTCTTCAGAATATCTTCCTGTGTGTTCAACAGAAGAAAGAAACTCGTGAAACACTTGATGATAAGTAAATAGTGAGTAAATTTATGTTTTTGGGTATGTATCCCTTTAAGTCATGGTTTAAATATTTGTTCCAGGATGCCATTTGGAGTTCTTAAAAAAATGGAAACATTTTAACCAGGCGAAACAAAAGAAAAACAACTCACATTTTGGCAAGAGACACAGAGCGTGTTAAAATTAACCACAAACTATGCCATTTAAAAGGGTAAAATGCCAATCTATCACAACACAGACGAACAGAAGTCTGAAGTGCTGGCAACGGTAATGCACACTACAAACTCCTTTAAGGACAAAGTATACTTTACAAGATGATTATATTGTGACACTAAGCCAAAGTTAACGCACTAAGTATAAATATATGAATTTAAAGGAGAGGGAAGAAATTGTACACTCTGAAAACATCTTGGTTGGGTCAAATATGGACAAACCCAACATTAGGTAAATTTTTTCAACACAATTAAAATGGCACACTATAACCTAGCTGTTGGGGATAACATGGTGACTCAGTGGTTAGCACTATTGCCTCACAACAAGAAGGTTGCTGGTTTGAGTTTGCATGTTCTCCCTGTGTATGTGTGGGTTTCCTCCAGGTGCTCCGGTTTCCTCCACAGTCCAAAGACATGGGGTACAGGTGAATTGAATAAACTAAAAAGGCTGTAGTGTATGTGAGCGTTTGCGAGAGTGTACTCCAGTACTGGGTTGCAGCTGGAAGGGCATCCGCTGTGTGAAACATATGCTGGATAAGTTGGCGGTTCATTCCGCTGTGGCAACCCCTGATGAATAAAGGGACTAAGCCGAAGGAAAATTAATGAATGAACCCAGCTGTTGGATTTGTCCATATCTGACTCAACATTGGGATATACTGTAACAACCAAGCATTTTTCAAGATAGTTAGATTCTTACACTGAGCCAACATGAATGCACTAAGTATATAATATAAAGGAGAAGGAAGAAATTATAAACACTTAAAAAAACAACTGGGGTGGTGTAACCCAGTGTTGGGCCAAACACGGACAAAAATTGAAAGTAGGGTTAAATTTTCCAATTGTAATTAGGTAAATTTTCCAATTGTAAATTTTCCAGTACGATAAAATTTGGCAATCAAATAAACACTTATAAATATAATATTTAAATAACACTTTATAACCCAGCTTGTCAATATTTGGTCCAACATTGTAATATAACAACCCAGCTTTTTTCAAGATAATTATATTCTAACACTAAGCCAAAATTATTGAACTAACAATATAAATATAAAGGAGAGGAAAGAAATTATACACTTTGAAAAAGATCTGGGTTGTTGTAACACAACGTTGTGTTAAACATGGACAAACCCAATATTGGGTCAATTAATTATATAAGATTTAAATGACACTTCCTAACCCAGCTACTGGATTTGTTCATATTTGACCCAACATTGGGATATAAAAACAAAGCATTTTTCAAGGTAATTATATTCCTACGCTGAGCCAAAATCATCACACTAAATATGTGAATCTGAGTTGTTGTAACCGAACATTGGGTCAAATACAGTATGCACAAATCCAACATTGGGTCTTTTTTTTTTCAAAAACAATTTAAATGACACTTCTTAATCCAGCTGTTGGATTTGTCCATTGTTGACCCAAAATTGGGATTTAAAAACCCAGTATTTTTCAAGATTATTATATTCTTGCACTGAGACAAAATCATTGAACTAACAATACAAATATAAAGGAAAGAGAAGAGATTGTACACTGAAAAAATCTGGGTTGTTGTAAGCCAGGGGTGTCAAACTCAATTCCTGGAGGGCCGAAGCCCTGCATAGTTTAGTTCCAACCCTGCAACACACTCACCTGTAGGTTTCAAACAAGCCTGAAGGACTCAATTAGTTTGATCAGGTGTGTTTAATTAGAGTTGGAACTAAACTGTGCAGAGCTGCGGCCCTTTTGGAACTGAGTTTGACACCTGTGTTGTAAGCCAACGTTGGATCATGAACAAACCCAAGATTGGGTTAATTTTTTCAAACAACTTTTTTTTTAAGATTTTCCTAAGATGAGACTGGGTCTACTTTAAATGTGGACTACTGTATATAAATATTGGTGCATTAAATTGTTTCATAGACATACAATATTTAAGAAAATGCCCCACTCACCCCCTAAAAAATAAGCATATTATTACCACAATGATTATGACCATTATTGATCTAATATATGAAACTGGTGCAATTTTACAACCCAAAACATTTAGTATATACAGTACACAAAACACACGTTCAGCAGCTGTTTTCAAGTGGGTTGTGACCTACACAGGAATTAATGGTTTTAAATGCTGGGCGGTGACATCAACTCATAGTTTGAGATGGTCCGTGCTGACTGGCTGATGAGCGTAACCGCACGCTTCAAGTCAGAAGTGCAAGATTAGAGAGTTTAGTGTATTCTGCATGACCGGGAGACACGCTTCCCCTATTCCCTCACTTCTCCCGTCTTGCTCCCTGTTTTTCCCCCATACTGCCTGTAATGCACACTATCCCATCGCAAGCACAATCTTAAGTTATAAGAGATCGAGTTACTTCCAAACTTGGCTTTTTTTCTTCCTGATGATATTGGGTTTGGGATTGGTTGTGTTTTAAGGGAGCTGCTGTATAGTCTTAGTCTTCAACACAAGATGATGTTACAGTAAGTGGTGGCATGGTAATTACCGAACACTACACAGGATAGATTCCTAAAATACTTGTGGACTTTGGCTAATTTGTAACTGGTTGCAACTTAGGTTTTAATCTGCACATTTTAAGTTTTGTAAGATGAATCGATGTGTCAATGGGGAATCAAAGCTCAAGATAACTTCATTTTTATTGGCTCCTCAATGTAACAACGACAGGGGTATATTCCGCTGTGGGGACCTCTGAAATACAGACTAAGCCTAAGAAAATGAATGAATGTAACAATTTCTTTACAATGTTACTGTAACAATATTTTTTTACAAGCATCCAGCCTGAAATATACAACTATCTCGTTGCAACTCCAAGTGATTTTCCAGGAGAGAAGTTAAAGGCCTACAAGTCTTTGGATGCCTACAATTTTGTTCTGTGTGGTCATGTGCAAGAAATAATGTTCCATGATAACCAGATTCAAAACTTTGTAGTGCTAAAAACCAAGGTTCTGCCAAGCCAAAGTCAAGGAAAGAAGACAGAACTGTACAAGGCCTGTGTAATCATCAACAAGCAAAACAACTGCATTCTGACAGCGAACTGCACCTGTATGGCAAGGTATGTGAACTTACACTTTTACATTTCATTCTAAGCATTCAGTGTTTGCAGTTTAATTCACCATATTTAACTGTTTTTGCTGAAATCATTGCTGTAATCAAAAACAAGTGATGTGTATGATTCAGCATAGGGTGAACATACGTGATATAAAATGAGAACTGCAGAGTCGAGCATTTTTAATTAGGTCATCACTCCATTCAGCTTCCTTTTACGCAAAGACGTTTGCAGCATGTGTGACTTACAGTAGGTTGGTAATTCCTCTATCCATTTGTCCAAATTAAGCGAATTCAGCAGCATGCATAAGGTATACGTACATTTCAACACTTATTATTTCTGTTTAAGCAGAGCTTTATTTCCGCAAGATCTAATTTGAACACAGAATCAATTCTGAACTTTTGAGAATCGATTCTGAATCGCGATGCATCAATTATTTTCTCACATCTCTAAAAAAATTATGTTAAAGGGATGTAATCTTTAATGTAATGAGTTTGTTGCTCTAGTGTACAGTTGAGATCAAATTTAGAGAATCTGAAAATTTTCAAAAATGTAATCGTTTTTTTTGTTGAGATTATTTTATTTATGATTCAAATTTTTAAGGAATTTAAGTTGTAACTACTAATTTGATAGTAGGGCAAATCACTTAAAAAAGAACAACCTTTAAGTGGAAAAGAAACTGATCAGTAATCAAAATATGAAGAGTTCTAATGCAAAAACCTCTAAATGCCTTCTAAAATTTCCATAGAAAATGAAAATTTTTCTCAGCCTCCTTTGTTTATTTAGAGGTATTTCATTTAAAGAACAGGAAAAGGACTTATTCTTTGCCATAAAGGTGATATTACTAAACACACACAGATGCTTGATAAAAATTCTGATTTTAGAGGAAAATTTGAGATGCCATTTAGAGGTTTTTGCATGTAAACTCTTCATATAATGATAATTCACAACACATCACTACACTGTAAAAAAAAAAATTGACTCAACTTAAAATTGTAAGGCAACTTGCTGCACACTGCAAATAAATTGACATAAAGTGAAGACTTGTTGCTTTAACTTATTTAAATATGATAATCAGATTTCAACTCATTATTTTAAGTTATACCTAGTTTAACTTAATATTTTTAGTTTGTTTGATTGATGTAAAGTGAGATTACTTGAAAAGTTCATTTGATTTAAATTTGATTTTGAACTTTTTTTATAGTGTAGTCTCTTAGGACATGACTATCTGCTTTATCTTGTTTTATCCACTCATTCCACAGTCTCTTCCACAGTTTACTGAAGAAGTTTCTTGGCCAGAACTTTGTTGTCGTTGATTTTATAGACATTTTCAATCAGGTTCCATTATTTAAATGCTTTTAACTTCAGGCAACTGCTTTACCAAGATTGCTGTGAGGCAAGGCTATTGTCCTGAACTTTGGAGCAATTCTCTGTCCACGCAACTTGCTCCTCTGCAAAGGTCAGGCTTTTTCCTGGTGAGAGGTTTGGTGCGGGCTTTCACTTCAGAAACACAAGAATGATCTTTACATTGTTTACATTGATGTTTACATTTACTTTACATGTTGAGCACTGGACTCCAAATGTATTCAACCTTGATAATGAAAAGAAATGTCCAAAAGATGTCAAAAGTTTTGCTTGAGGCACTTAGGCCCAATTGCAATTCCATTTTTTACCCTTTCCTCAACCAATACGCCTACTGTCTGCCATCCCCTTGGTCCTTGAAAAAAGTGTGATGGGGTAGGGATGAAAATATTCCCTTAAGAACTACTACACATGCACCCATCATCAAATGTCGTCACTAGCTTAAGATGTCTTTTTCAGAAGTCATGGATAATTTTGCTTTGTTCATATTTTATAATGATTAAAGTTGTTGAATGGAGGCAAGTTCCTGCCTCTTTTATCTTTGAATGAGTTTGAGCTACTTCTACAATGGCATCACATGCATTTTCTGCAGAAATTCCACTGCCCGTTAGTGTTTTGGGAGTGTTATTGCAGAACAAGACAGAACTCACAAGTATAAATCCTCACAATGCCATCTATAACATACAATGTGTGTAAGGGTATCACTCAATTCAGAAGTATTCAGGCTTTAGTGTAAAATAAAACATGCATGCCATTCTTTGATTTAACTGTCTATTAACATGCCTTTAAACTTGCGCCTGAACATAACGAACTGTGATTGGCTGCTTTACAAGTCATTCAGCGTCTTAGGTGGTCCTTGCTTGACCTTTATTATGAAGTCCAGACCTCCAGCCAGCAGTTTGAAGGTTTAAAAGGTCTTGTGAATTAAGTCATTAGGATGTGTTAAAACCTTGCTCTTTCTGTATCTTTCCCACATCCATCTGCTCTTCCCCTACCTGTACGCCCGCTTCACTTCACACCTCCGACAGGATGTCGACCAGACAGCCAATCAGAAAGAGCGCAACAGATAACTCCTTTTTTTACTCTCTAACTAGAACTCTTAAACGGGAAACATTAGCCTAAGAATTGGGCTGAACCAAAAGATAATGTCTTAATTTGTCAATGCATTACTAGTCTACCATGTAATAATAAATTATAAACAAGTGCTGAAGATTTTTGACAAATAACAGTTTAGTTTTTATCGGTGTTATTTTTAAAAATCCATAGGGAAAACATCAAGTTTTGAAATGGTTGTGTAGTTTACTCTCAAGGTTTTTTTTTTGCTATTGTTCGTTGTTTTGTTGCCTATTTGAGTTTTGTTTATAGTTTGAGGCCAGTGGTTTTCAAACTGTGTAATTAAAGTAAAAAATTGAACACACTTTTAACTATTTGACACATACAATAACACTGATGTTATCAGTAAATTGATTTTTATAGGCTAAACCTTTTACTTACTTTTCAATTTTCTAATGTTCGTTGTCAAGGGGGGGAACAAAGCAAGGGACAACAGAGACGAGGATCCAAGTGCAGTTAAAATAAGATTATGTTTAAGCAAAACAGGGAGAAACAGAAGTGGCTGGCACAAAAAGGTCATTCCAAAAAGTAGTCAAAAAACTGGCATAAAGTCATAATAGATAGCGAAAAGGATCAAACAATAAACAAGGCTAAGGTAAAAAAAACAGGCAAAATCAAAGAAATAGAAACGTACATCAACATTATAAACTCCATGCTAAACTGGTGTATGTGTGGTTTATAAATAGTCTGAATGATCAGTGATCACAAGTCTCAGCTGTGTGTGTCTCATCAGCTGTGATGTGACATGGCCTGATAGGATTTGTAGTTCCTAAACATGACATTTGTAGTCCACCATCGATCTGTCAGGAGTGGATCGCTGGTGATTGTGACATTCGTTATGCTTTCTATCATTTGAAGCTAATCTCCACCCATATTTGTGATGGTTGTTGGGGGCGTATCCTGTATTTTTATATCCCAATGTTGACAGGAATAGTTTAACGACTTGCTTTTCTGACACACAAAGCCTACTCTAAGGCCCACAAATTCCTCTGAATGCCACGAGCTGTGATGAAGGCACTTTCCCTCTTCCTGCACCTCAGCCTTAAAATCATTTTAAAGTTGAGCAAACTTCTCATATTTCGCAGAGCTAAAAGCAAGACAATTTCTTCCATCGTGGCTAGTGTGATGCAGATGCTAGAACCCACCTTAATGCATACGGGACATCGTAAATTGTATGGCAAGTGTAAACACATGAATCTGATGTGGGTCACAATTAAAAGAACGCGTAAATGGACAGGCAAAAAAATCAGATATAGGCAACAAATCGGAATTGGACATCAAGACCTGACAGTGTAAAAGCGGCCTAACACACAGTAAGCAGTTCTAATTTCTAACTGAAATGTCATTCCAAATCATATATTAAAAATACAAGTTAATGTTTAGACTTCAAAGAAATATAAATGAGTCATATATACATGTTATTTTAACTCTATTTAAAAATTGATCAAAAAGAGTTTATATATGAATATCAAGGTTCAACGCTAAGGATTTGCGTTCATTAGATATAATCAGGGCCGGAGTGTGACTCCTTTTCAGCCTTGGAGTTTCAAGCCTTAGACAGGCCCACCTCAGTTCACAACGGACTATATTAAAATAAGGTCATTTCCAATTCAGTTTCTAATTACACTATCACGTCTTTTTCAAGAAAACAGCTGCTTTAGAACTTAAAATATTCAACAACCTTACAGTTTTATATGTCTGTAAAAATGAAAAAGATTTATTCAGGTGAGGATCGAACACAGATCAACGGCGTTGCAATGCAATGTGCTGACGGCTGGACCACAATAGCGCTGTTTCACTTGTGTGGCCGGAATGATAGTTAATCTTTATCATTACCCTACAGGCTACATTTTGCTCATGGGGCCTGAGACAATAAATAAGAAGAGTGGAGCTGCGGGAAAATAATGAATAAAAAGAGTGAGGCTATGGTAAAATAAATAAATAAATGAAAAAAAGTGCGACTGCGACTGCTGGCGGCTCGGTTTGCCATGCTGGAGAGGAACAGTCTGCGCAAATGGAGCGAAAAGTGGGTGTCATCGACTACAGCTCTCATCTGATTGGCTGAAAGGTATGAGTTGCCCTGACTCTGCCAGGAAAGTCTCAAAAATACACATGCACATATCCAGGGGGAGTCGTACGTGAAAGAGGATTTGCACATTCTCATTTAGGATGAACTCGCAAGTTTTAAACATTCAAAACTTTTTGTACACTCTAATAAATTTGCAAATGGTGTTTTGCATTTGTGAAACGTATTTTATGAAAATGTATTTTTATTTTGTGCACGTGAATTTTTTTTGTGAATATGAATATTTTACACACCAGAATTTGATTTTATGCACGTGAATTTGGCTACGCATGTGTACATCGTGACTTTTGCGTGAATTACTTTTGAGTCTTTTCTGACTCCATACAGTGGCAATCCTGTCTACTTTCCCGAGCGTCTTTCACGCTGGCCCCGAGCCACATCTAGCCTATATTTATGAGGAACACTTCCAGGTTTTGATGAATAGGCTACTTAATGTTAATACTTTACAGCAGTTTTCTTTTCACTTTTTAACAACAGAGCCATTTTAATTAACTTTTAGAAGCACATTTCATTTAAACATTATGTATTTTCTTATTTATACCTGTAAGCACAGTACAGAGCTAATGTTCAAACTATGTATAATGTTTAAAGTGGCTGACAATAATACATATTCATAATAATAGAAACTAATCTGCCTTGTTTTTGAATTGTGCAGAGCTGTAGCTGCTTAATTAGGTCTGCTACACATTAAAATCCTGAGTAAAATTTACGCAGTTTAAATAGTATTTGGTCCCTCTCTAAATTGAATTAAAGTAACTCAAGTTAATGAGACAAAGAAAGGATTAATAAGGTGATGACTGAGCACTGATGATGAACCCCTGCTACTAATAAACAGAAACACAGAAACACAAAACTACAACTGACTTCAGTCACAGCCTTAGATGGAATCAGCTGAAATATAATACATTGAATCTCTCAAAATCTCAGCAGAGGATCATTAAGCAACTCCACAAACAGCAGCTTTTATTATTACCAACCTGTTTGCCCTTATTTAAAAAGGGACCAAATACTCTCTCATTTAGCGCTGTACATTACTGTATTTCAATACTGGTCATTATGGTGGTTCTTGGTTTTTCTTAGGTGGTACTTGGTGTAAAATGTTTGAGAACCACTGGTATAAGCCTGTAACATCTGGCACTACCAAAGTCAACTAGTATTTGGGCTAATCTGGATTACTTTTATGAGGAATGTTAATGTACACAGACCCTTGTTGTGAAATAAATAAAGCAAAATGTAAGATATAACACAAATGGAATTACGAAACAGTAAGGCAATCCAAATCTCAAGCAAGTTACGTTTGCTTTGACACACTATTTTCAAGTATTTCAAGCCTTTAAATCAAAAGGTTTAAACGATCATGTGAAACATAACTATGCGCCAAACTGTTCTGTAAATCATCAGGCTGGAAGTTGCTCCCTCATGCCATATGACAGATAATTTACACATGTCATTCATCTAAATGAACGACAGGATATGTACATGTGTATGTGCGGGTATGTAGGCCTGATACATTTTCCCTGTGTGTGTGTGTGTGTGTGTGTGTGTGTGTGTGTGTGTGTGTGTGTGTGTGTGTGTGTGTGTGTGTGTGTGTGTGTGTGTGTGTGTGTGTGTGTGTGTTTGAGTAAGTGTGAGCTGAGGCAGCACCTGCTTTGTGACACCTGGTCATTTTTCGTTCAGGTTTACAACCTTACCTCTGACCCCCTTCACACAGAATCAGACGCAACGCCTGAGGCAAAACAATTTATATCTGTGTAGAAACCACAGCATGCCATCAATACAGCACTCTCACTTTTCCTGTGTTCCTTTCTCTAATCATTTATACGCCCTCTCGTCGATCCAAACCTGTATAACTTTCTATAACCATATCTTTTTAGCTTCATTTCAGTAAAAGCTGACTACTCTACATTACAGGTCTTTAAATACATTTATACATTAGTTTATATGAGAAAAGACTGAAATTTAGGTTGTTATTCACTCAAAAGCCTGAAAGATGTTTGAGGAAGCCATAGCTCTTTAGAGACTTTGCAGGGCACCTATGATGAGGTTTACAAAACTGGTTTAAAATTTGATTGAGTCTGGTCTTAATCTGACTTGAAATGCTTGTTATTAAATACACTAGTGGTCATTAAGTAGACAACTTTAGTTTATCCAAATATGATAATTTAGTCAGTTTACCTAATTTACCTCTAGCTGTACCAAACCTTTACCCTCTTTTCTGTTGAACACTAATTGAGATATTTTAAAGAATGTGGAAACAAATATCCATTGACTTCTACAGGAAGTAAACCTACTATGGAAGCCAATTGCTACTGGTTTCTAACATTCTTCAAAATATCTTCTTTTGTGATCTCAGACGTATTGTAACCAGTGTTGGGGTAATGCATTACAAGTATTCAGTGAATGAACGTCGCCTCGTGGTTCTATCCCAAAGAGGGAAGAAATCACTTTCCCGAACTCTCGCATTCAATCTGCCCAGTTGGTGGAATGAACTCCCTAACTGCATCAGAATGGCAGTCCCTTGCTGTCTTCAAGAAACGACTAAAAACTCAACTATTTAGTCTCCACTTCACTTCCTAAGCTGCAATTGCCTCTGGATATACCACTAACTGTACTCAAAAAAAATAAAAATAAAAAATCACATTACTAATGCTTTCCTTTTTAGACTTTACACACCTGAAACTTGCCTACAGCACTTTTTCATTGTTGCTCTTATAGTTGTGTAAATTGCTTCCTTGTCCTCATTTGTAAGTCGCTTTGGATAAAAGCGTCTGCTAAATGACTAAATGTAAATGTAAGTATTGGAGGTTACATAATTATATTACTTTTCTAAGTAGCGAGTAAAATAAGGTATTACTTTATAGAAATAAGTAATAATATTTGAGTTACTGCGTAAAAAAATTGATAAGCTACCTTTTGAAAAAACTTGCTGAATTAAAAATAATGTAGTCACGTTGAATCCTGCACTCAATGAGAAAATGTGTGAACAGATAAAAACAAATATGGTAGAGCCTTACATTGTGATGGAAGTATTCTTATTATTTTGAACACGTTGAAGAAAAGGAAAAGGAGATTATAGTGTCAATGGACAGTGATTTTATGTAACTAATTACCCAAAAACTACAAAAGTAGCAAACACATTGCTTTAACCTTTCTTTCATTTGTATATACACCATTTATAGCTCTGTGGTCAGGAAGTTCTCAGAAGATAACATTATTCTACATTATTATTTTTAATGTGTGTGTGTGTTTGTTTGTTCTTAATAAAGATTATACAGTGTGTTGTTAATTATAGAGCTCCTCTTTTTTTACAAATTAAGAAAAAAAAAACCTGCAAGTTCTGAAATATATCAAGCCTCTGCCAGGTAAGAAAATGTAACTTAAAAGTAACCTAACGCATTACTTAACATATAAAGTAACTAAGCAACCCAACAAGTTGGGGAGTAACTCAATATCCGCTTGTTAAGTGTGACCTCACGCGAAGCTGCTTCCGGTTCCAAGAGCTCTATTCAACTGTACGGGGAGACTCATGAAATGGTAATAATAAACATTTATGAAGCGATTTAATACTTTCGAAAATCACAATCGTAACATATATGTAAATGCCTAATATCCGATGGCCAGAGAGTGATTTGTTTTTTTATAAATTGTTAAAATGTTGGTATTTGTTATGTAGCAAGCCCAGAGGTTGTTGTGTACACTATGACTATGACTTTAATAAAATTAACTTTAATGTGTCATATGAATAAAAAGTGATCATAAACGAATAATTTCTCAACTCAAATGAGTGGCGGCTTGGACCCGGAAACAGTATTACATACGTCACCAAAATGTCACCACTTAACAAGCGGATTGTAATGCATTACTTACAAAAGTAACTTTCTACAACACTGATTGTAACCAAGTGGAGGGAGAGTAAATTATTACAGAATTTTGGGTGAACTATCCCTTTGTCGGTGCCAATAGCCCAGTGGTTAAGTGCGCCGACATATAGCATCATAGTGCTTATGGTGACCCAAGTTCAATTCCTGGCTCGAAGGCCTTTGCTGACCCTACCCCTCTCTCTGCTGCCAATTCTTTCCTGTCTGTAGCCTCAACTGTCCTATCTCAATTAAAGGTGAAAAACCCCTTAAAAATAATTATTAAAAAAAAACTTTCCCTTTAATTACTCACACTTGCACTTGTGCATATGTACGTTGTAACGACGCGGGTGGAGTGACAGAAACAACTGGAGGTAGGATCCAATATGCAAGTTTATTCTTTGTCAGGCAAGCAATGGTCAAATCAGGTGTGAACAGGTATATGCAGGCAAATCCAAAATCGTAATCGTATTAACAGGCAACAGGTCAAAAGGCAGGCGGCTAAACAGTAGTGGTGGGCAAAGCGAGGCTTCGTGAAACACTGAAACAGTCGAAGCAAATGTGTCGAAGCTTCGAAACGTTTCGAAACCCCGCTCTACAGTGACATTTAGTGGTCATTTTTTAATGTATTGCACTGAAACAGCTTCAGCAACGAACGATTGAACAAATTGAGGGATTAAACTCAACTTTATACTTCAAGTAAAATAGAGCAGTGGTAAAGGTGTCAGACTTCCGTGCAGGGTTTGTAGGTTTCGAAGCCAGTCTGCCGCAGTTGTTTTGAAATGCTTTAATACCAGTTGGTAATGCTTTGCTCTTGTATCGTTTTGTTTCAACATTGGTCTGATATCGGAATAAACAATTTGTGAATAAATATGTCTTGTTTTTGTCTTAAAACAGGGTTGTTGCTAGATCAAAAACGGTGGCCTGAAGTTATCAAGAATTATTTATATTATTCATTAAATTTCCCATTTATTGTAATTTATTAATGTCTACCCTAACCCTAACCATACTGTAAAAATATTTATTATTGTTTTACAGTGTTACAAAAATGATGCTAAATTGATGGCGTAACTGTAGCTGTATCCTATTTAGGCTACACAAAACAGAAACATGATTAAAATACATAAAACCATGATTTTAGAGAATTTGTACAAGTCGGGATTCGAACCCAAAACATCATGCAAAGTTTAGAATCAATTAGCAAACACACAGTCCTCTAAGCCATATGAGACAGAGGTTGTTCAGAGACCTTGGCAGTCAAATGAGGATTCGCCAGGTCTTGAAACGTTTCTAAGCTGATCGATGCTTTGAATCGCTTTAGTCACGTGACTAGGTGTTTCGAAACACTTTAGTCACGTGACTTTGGTGCTTCGGATCATGCTTCGGTGCAGTGTTTCGAAACACTTGCGCTTCGGGATCTCGACACTGTGTCGAAACATCAGTTTCACGTCAGCCATCCCTACTAAACAGGAGAACAAGGAAAACTAGGCTAAGGTCTAACACAGAGAAACAAGACAGGGAAACGCGTTGTAATATCACAAAATGCAAACAAGACTCAGCAAACTGGATGGGTTCATGAGTGGCTTATAAGTGATGTGATATCAGTCTCTGACAAGGTGCAGCTGGTGAGTGCAATCAAGCTAGATGTGTGAGCATGGGTGTCTGGGAGCAGTGCATGTATGAAAATGTAGTCCTGGGAAATGCGGAAGTGTAGTCCTGAAGTTCGTGTGAGAACCAGCGATCTCTGGAGAGGGATCGCTGGTTGTGTGACATACGTAATGAAGCATGATTCATTAAACTTATTTGCATAGAAGTTGATTGACATTGCAGCACAGAATACTTCCTTTCACATCATGCCGAACATAATACACATTATTTTAATTAAATATCATGAACGGAATTACAACCTTAATATTTTCTCTATCTTTTGTCTAAACATTTAGCTTATTAGCTCATTTAATTCCCACAAATGGCAATCCTGTAACCAAATGATCTACAGTTCCTACAGTACGACCATGCTAAAAAGCAGGAAGTTCCATAGGTGTGAAAGCCCCAATTACAACCACAGAAGTCAGAGGAGGACTTCTTTAAGTTTGGCATCATGTCATTCACACATTGTTTACATATAAAAAAACTTATTTAATATAGGCCCTTGCAATATAGAAATCTGGTATATGGCAATATGTGCCAATTATGATATACTGTATAGAGATTTCACATATATTAAATATGTCATTTTTTCAACGTACATTTGAAAATACTGTCCATTTACAGATATTTCTTAGCCGCTGGTACATATACATTCTAATATATTAGCTATAATTTTATGCGTGTGTGTTGGTGTGTTAATTTCTGGCCATATATCAGATTCCAGTGCAAACTTGGCTCAGTTTGTGATGCTCAATTTTAAGATGCCTTTCCAGTACACATGCAACTGCATGAAAAAACATTCAACCATCTATTTTTATGTTCACTGGAGGATAGTATAACATATTGGTAGGTGAATAAATGATGACAGGATTTTCTGAGCAGACCGACCGTTTAGCTGGATTGTTTACATTAGAAATATGTCTGCATTCCTCCCTTCTTACGTCAAAGCAAGGATGGGCATCGATGTAGACAATGTTTTTCTTAACATCTCAGCGATTACACCTATCTCTCATTCTGTCTATCCATTCTTCATCTGTTCAGTTCTAGTGAATATGATGTTAATCTGCCCTCATAAGTAATGTTCTGTATCCATCTGTGCCTTTGCACTCTGCAAGACAAGTTCAGCCACACAGATGATGACTGAATGGAGCCAAACCACAGTTCACATGTATCAATAACCAGCAATCCACTCCTATTTACTAATCACTCCCAGAAAACATCTATCAATCAGAAATCAACCACTGTTCACCTTCAAACCCCCTTTTTTTCTCTTATGTGGTGATGAAAGACATCAATAACCTTTTTTCATAGATTTCTACATCCCTTATACCATCATAACCCCTTCGGATCATGTGAAACTTGACTTCAAAGAGAGCCCAGTGAGATTAAAATCAAAATACAAGCGCAAAAAAAAAAGCCTAAATATTTAGGTTAAGATTTTTAGTTTTAACATAAACACAGCACTGAGACACTGATCATCGATACCTTTATCTCAATAAGCTAAAAAGGTGGTCACACTAGACATTGATTGTGGAGGAATACTGATTGCACCCTCCTTTTAAACTCTCAATATGTTTTTCAATTTTTATTAATGCAAATTGTAATGTAATGTAATGTTATTATAATTAAAATTGGATAGCATACTCTACCGGGATGCAAAATATCTGTCCAAGAGGGGTACTATCTTGCAGAGTTTAGCTCAAACTTGCCTAAACACACTGACCTGAAATAACAAGACCTTAATTATCTGGCTCAGATGTGTTTAATTGGTGTTAAGGCTAGACCTAGCAGGAAAGCTGCCCTCAAGGACAGAGTTTGGACACTCCTGGTAAAGAGCAGCAGTTCTCAATCCTTGTCCTCACACAAGTAAGTCAAACACTCAAGCCAATGGCAAAGAACTAGCATCAATGAAAGTCCAATGTGCCATCACATAAAGTTAGCTTAAACACATCACAGATTGACATGACACAAAAAAAAAAAAAAAAAAAAATATATATATATATATATATATATATATATATATATATATATATATATATATATATATATATATATATATATATATATATATATATATATATATATATATATATATATATACAGTTGAAGTCAGAATTATTACCCCCCTTTTGATTTTTTTTTCTTTTTTAAATATTTCCCAAATGATTTTTAACAGAGCAAGGAAATTTTCACAGTTTGTCTGATAATATTTTTTTCTTCTGGAGAAAGTCTTATTTGTTTTATTTCAACTAGAATAAAAGCAGTTATTAATTTTTTAAAAGACATTTTTGGGACAAAATCATTAGCCCCTTTAAGCTATTTTTTTCGACAATCTACAGAACAAACCATCGTTATACAATAACTTGCCTAATTGCCCTAACCTGCCTAGTTAACCTTATTAACCTAGTTAAGCCTTTAAATGTCACTTTAAGCTGCATAGAAGTGTCTTGAAAAATATCAAGTAAAATATAATTTACTGTCATCATGGCAAAGATAAATAAATCAGTTATTAGAAAAAAGTTTTTAAAACCATTATGCTAAGAAATGTGCAGAAACAATCTTCCCTCCATTAAACAGAAATTGGGGAAAAAAATAAACAGGGGCGCTAAAAATTCAGGGGGGCTAATAATTCTGACTTCAACTGTGTGTATGTATATATATATATATATAGTGGAATAATACATTCTATAATTTTATTAAAATCAGGCAATATGACTATGACTGAATTCTCGAGTCTTGAGTTATTTTATACTTTTATTCTCACACAATAAATAGCCAATCAGAGTTCCTAATGTCTCGCTCAACTGGCAGTGATGAAGACGTACATGTACGCCAATTTTGGAACGAAACCAAAACAGATCAATGCTCACTTATAGCTTAGCATTGGCCAATGTCTATTGCCTTGATGTGTCAGTGTCTACACTCTCAGAAAAAAGAAGCTGCAAATCCTTGCCACTGGGGCAATACCTTTTTATGGAACAGAATAGTACCTTAAGACAAAGAAACAAAGTTGCACCATTGCAGTTTGCACCTTTAAGTACATGATTGCACCACGGAAAACCAAAATGTACCTTCGATTTTGAAAACCTGCAGATACAATATTGTACCTTCATCAGAAGTACAAATCTGATCCATGAAGGTACCACTATAGTGACAAGACACTTTATACCTTAACAGTGTCACATTTGTTCCTTCAAGAACTATTTAAAGGCATTTTTCTATATCCAAAATGCGTCAATTTATTTTCAGTAAATATAAAACATCTAATACATTTTAAACATCAAATACATTTTATTTTTTGTGTAAATGCACCTTTTCCATTTACAATAAAGAATAAAAAATACATTAACATAAATCAAAAGATCTATTTTTTGTTAAACATTTCACAACACTTTTTAGAAATATGTTAAGGAACATTATTTGTACAACCATGTACCTTTTTTTTCTGAGAATGTATAAAGGGAGATGTACCTAAAAAAAAAGAAAAAGTAAACCAAATATTTTTTTTCTTCTTCTGCAAAGCACAAAAGAACATTTTGAAAAGTGATGGTAACCAAACTACTTTAAAGACTAGATTGACTTCTGGTGTAAATTAATTCGTCTTTTAAGCATCCTCAGAAATAAGACGCTCATAGGTTGTAATATTATATGGGTGAATTCATGGTGACAGATTTCTTAAGCTAATAGCACAATACATACAAGATGTCATATTGCTATTATGAACCCACTTATACTTAAAAAAAAAACGACCTAAAAAAACTCACCCCCAAAGTTGTTTGTATCATCAAAAGTGCCAATAAAAGCCTCCTGCTGTAAAAAAGAAAGAGGACATAATAAGGAAGACATAGTAAGCAAAAAATTAAGTGGTTCTTTTAGGGACAGCTGATCACATGGTCATTCAGAAATCATTCTAATATACTCATTTGGTCATCATGTACTTTTTTTTTTTTTTTTTTAGATTTTAACAGATTTGTGTGTGTTGAGCATCAGTTAAGACAATGTTAGCACCTGTTAGATTTAATTGTGGGAAAATCTGGATAATTTGGATTTTTGGGGCGGGATCAAAATCGGCGACTAGCGCAAAACTGCAAGTGCAAAGACTGCAAGTGCGTCAGTAGCTTTGTTTCCATCCAAAAATGCGAATAAACTTTATGCGCAAACTGGATTATCGCATAAAAGTTGTGCAAATGAAGCAGCGTTTCCATCCAACGTGTCAAAGCGAACAAAATCGTCACTTCCTGATTAACTGGCGCCAAATATCAACAGTAAAAACTGCATTTGCTGCAGTAGGAGAAGCTGCATCAATCTTTTCTAAATGAATGCGCCTCAGAAGACAATCCTGACAAGCAGTGAGCCCGCAGTGGCGTTTGAAGGTGTCAGACGTGGAGTACAGGCGCTCTTGATTCTGGAGGTCATTAATAATATAATAACACTAATACTGAAATGATAAGGTGTTTTATAATGACCAAAACAACATTTCAGATGTTTAATAATGTGCTCAGCCTGACATTTTATCCATTCACACACATTTTAAGCATCACATGATCTCTTTTAACAAAATCACATGACCTTTTTTAATGTGCATGCTGGAGTTTTTGCGGTAAAAGTGTTTCCATTGCAGTTTATGCGCATCTTTTCTCATCGAATAAAAAGTTTATCCTACCCAGTAAGGCGCATAAGTTTTTTATGCGCATTTTCAAAATTTATGGTCATCATGGCGTTTCCATCAACTGTTTTTTTAATGCGCATTTACAAAATGGATGGAAACATAGCTAGTGTTTCATTACTATTCATAGCAGAGTATTTAGTTGTTCATGAAGGCTTGTATGTTTGTTTCATGTTTGTTTGTGTTGCATGTTTTTCCCCACGATGCTGTCAGGGCCGATACAGCAAAGCTGTTTGTGTGCAGCAAGCATTTTTGTCAGGAGAGCAGTAGGAGAATTGGAGAATGGCGGACGATGTCTTTT
This sequence comes from Danio rerio, assembly GCF_052040795.2. NCBI lineage: Eukaryota > Metazoa > Chordata > Actinopteri > Cypriniformes > Danionidae > Danio > Danio rerio. The sequence continues at coordinate 38,948,807 of NC_141035.1, forward strand.
ATTAGGAGTTTGTTCACAATTAGACACATCGCTGTGCTGCTCTGTTTGCCTAAATCCTCTACATTACCAATGGTTAAAATAGACAGGGCAAGACACCTGCTGCACTGAGTCTGCATTCAGACCCGGGGATTGAGGGAAAAATTCTCACTTATTGTGTTTATATGAACACGATTATTTTATAATGATAAAAATTGTGGTATCTGTATATAAAATTACGAATAACAAATGTAGCAGGGCATTAAATTACTGTTTATTTCTTTGCATTTTATCTTTGTAAACTATAAAATCATGCTTCTCATGGTTTGTGTCTCATTTTGTGAGCAACTGACAACAGTTGTTCGCTCCTCTCCTTCTCCCCTGCTGGCCACTCTCACTCCTGCTCTTTGCTTGCGGAGCTCCACGATTATTATGATGCATCTTTTGAAAGGTAGGCCTGAAACGAAAGTGGGGGTGTCATGACCCTTTAAACCCCTTTATATAGGGGTGATTTTTACATAATAGGTCCCCTTTAAATGCACTTTAAGAAATTTAAGTTCACATAATAAATAATTATATACTGTATTTTGAAGTGTCCACGATATCAATATTGGGCATTATCATGATCACAATATATTGAATTATTGAATATCACCACGTCTACTCAATAAAACCAGAAATTTATATTCTGAATCATGTGTTTGCAATGTGAGTATATTCCAAAATAGCATAATGGATGGCGGTACACATGGATGCTGAGAATAATGTTTAAAGATTAGATGTTCAGAGGAATATGCAATTGCAGAAATTACTGTATTAAATGAAGAGATTACCAGAAAAAGAGGTTGGTCGAGGCGATTCGGTGGGGGCGTGTCATCTCAGCCGCCACTCAGGGCATGTGATACCTGTTGATATTTCTCCACTGTCAATGAACGGTGTGGTCAGCTACGACTCTGGACGTCCCGATGGACAACTCTCCCACCTAAGGGAAAAATTAATGCATGGATGGATGGATAAATCACTAGGCTATAGCGTAGATAAATGGTGGAACTGAAAACTTTTATGGATATTTAAATGTATTCATATGAATAAATAACATTGCCAATGGCTGAAAATATGGCAGTGGGGGTGATGTGAGGAGTGGGGTGAGAAAGAAAGTTGATTCTTCCGGATGGCTTCTTTTCCATGACCATGACACAAAAGTCAAGACTGTGAAAGATTTGAAAGTGAACTCACTGACATGAGGAATGGCCACATCAACTCAGAAGATAGAAATTCAGGCCTTGCTATAACATTAAAACTTACTATTTTTATGAAGTATTAACCATTTATAAATTAATTGACTAAACATCAGTAGCACGGCCAACACATAACACTAGTCAAACCACTTTCAGACTTGGTTTGATAAAGAATGTTATTATTACTAACACACATTTTAATGTATTTGCAAGCTAAGAATTCATTTGTTTTGAAAATGTATGCCAGCCAAATACAAATCCCACCAATGGGATGCAAGACGAAATATTCACATGAACAATTTAGCTAAATTTAAAGTGGTACTCATATTGACATGTTCTTAACAAGCATTATGCCATTCAGTATTGCTCATTATTATTTCATTTTAAACATTTATATTCAAAATGACTAACATACAGAAAACATACCGTATGCATAATAGCAAATAAACCAGGAAATAACTATAAAAATGCATTAAACGTATGTCTGTGTTTTTCACAGTCACATTTTGTGCAATATTATTGCAACAAAAGTACATGAAACTATAGCATTATATATATATATATATATATATATATATATATATATATATATATATATATATATATATATATATATATATATATATATCTACACCCGTTACCAACATCACAAATCAGTTTATAGACATCACTTTGCTTTCTCATCGAATAAATGGTTTATATTGTCCCTCAGAGACTCACAACTAGTCACCTCAGGAAGGCGGTTGTTTTGTCTGTTTAAAAATTATTAGAAATTTTAAAAAGTAGCTATCGCTTGACCATTGTTACAGTATTTCTGACTCGCATGAAACCCACAGACCCTCTTTAGGTAACTGATAAGCGACATTCTTAAGAGCAAGACATTTATACAAATGGAGCAAGCAAACCAAAACATTAAATATCCTCACCTGCTCTCGTAGTTTCCTGCGCTACTGCGGCTTTACATTAACGAGAACTTTAGCAGGACGCCGAACTTAAAGCCTGAACACATGACACAGTATCCAGTGCAACGGAAGAGACAACTGAAAACTGGTGCCCGCTGCGGCTCCGTGTTTGCATGACGTCAAGATGAGAGATGAGGCTTTACCTATCCCAACTACAAACAGTGGGACTTCCAACTCACTACGCTGTTGAAAGCCCGCTGATTTCATACTCTTATGGATTCACTGACCGTCCAAAAAGCGTCCGTTTCTTGAGCATAAGTTTAAGTGTTATATCTGACATGCTCGCAGCACTGCAGGTGCTATTGGAGGTGGATTTGGAGAGATTGGTCTTCCATTCAGGACGCCTGAATTACGCGTGATTCCGAGATAGTTTTGGACTGCAATTGCGCACGGGTTCTCTTCCCAGTGAAAAACAATGGATCATTGGGTATTATTGCGCGTGACACTTGTCGGAATGATGCTGCTGGGACTTCTGACACCGACGCAAAGTAAAGGGGTAAGTTGATTGAAGAATTGCGTCCTCAAAAAAAAGTTTAATTCTCTATAAAATTATTAATATTTGGATATATGTTTAACTTTAAAGAATAAGTGAAGACTATAGTTCTTTCATAACTCAAGCTACTATTTTTTTTTTAAATTTGGTCTTTGACACTCATTTAGCAACATATTAGGGCAAAAATACATATCAAAACAGTTTCTTGCAAATTATGTGTGAGAATATTCTTATAATATATGACAGTAAACAGTCGAGCCTTTTCTAATAAGAAATGCGGTCAGAATTTATTATAATGACGACAGCATTTACCGTTTACCTCATACAGTTACCATAGCAACAGGGCAGGCTGTTATTAATAATAATGCCCCTATTTGGTGGGAAAACTAGTTATTAATTATTATGTGTCCACTAACTTAAGTGATATTAAAATTCACTTGAGATTAAGATTCAATTGTCATTATACTGGCTCCCTTTAACTTTAAAAGGGAGTAATTTGTGACGTCAAAGTTTTAGTCATAGATCAAACAGAGTCATAGTGCCTTGTTTTGGCAAGATGTTAATTTATTTATCTCAAATATTACTTCATATAACTTTTCTGTTACTCCAAAAATAATTATTTTTGTTTTATTATTATACAAATTTTAACATCTGCTTTATAATAAATCTTTTTATGCAAATTCCACACTCATAAATGTATATTCAAATTGCAAGCCAGTATTTATAGCATTTATACAAGAGATTAAAAATTACTTACTTACACTTCCAGATTCACTTAACAAGAAAGCACTCAAAACATATTCAATTTGCACAACCTTAAATGTGTATAGTCTTTAAAATCTCTAAATTGCTATTATCACATTATTTTGCCCTCTTATCTCACATCTCACATTTTTCTCTCAAGTATATATATATATATATATATATATATATATATATATATATATATATATATATATATATATATATATCTCCTGAGATCAGATATCAGATGACCCATTGATATCTCTTTCATTTTTGTTTGATTTCTGTTTTTTTTTTCCTGTTTATAGTTTTTTTCGTTCTTTATTGGCACCATAAATAATCTAATGATTATTATTGTAAATTATAACAAAATTATCTTTCTGTTATACAATAAATGTTCAGAAAAAGTCATTGTGCCTTGTGTTAGAGTATTTTATCAGTGGCTTCATGTTTTAGGATTATTTCCCAGTTTACCTCATATTTTGCCAGACAATGCTTTGGTCAGTAGCCCTATATTAAAGTGCAGCCAGTGTAGACAAAAGTGACAATATTGTCATCCTTGTACCAGATGCCTTCATACTGACATTAGTCTTTTTTCCTCGTTGTGTGCTAAAAAACAAACATAACGTTAAAATAACTCTAAAAATGAAATATTAGTAACATTGTTTTTCTCAGTCAATGATTGGTTGATTTTAAATAGGGATATTAAACTTTTAAATCAATGTTCAAATGTTTTGAAATTTTATGATCACAAAAAAATAATGTAGACGCACAATCAGCATACCACAGTGAGGATGAAAAGAAAATACGTCTACTAATCAAAATACAGGAATATAGGGAATTATAAAAAAAGGAAGAAAAAAAAAACTTGCCAGTTTGATTGAGGAGTAAATTATAGAAATACCTAAAATATAAGTTGAAATAATATACATATATAGTGAGTGTACAATAAACTATATATGCATTAAAGGTTATGTAAAGGTCATTTTAACCATACCAAAAAGAAATAAAACAAACTAAATTAATAAATAAAATAGGGATATTATAGTATTTTTTTTCTTGAAAGCTTATTTTCATTGTTGATATTTATTTTTTATAGTGTTCACACGTTTCTCAAATTCCTGAAATTAATATTTAGCTTGTTTTGCTATTGCTATGAGCTTGTTTTGCTTGTTTTTTTTTTCTTGAGCATCCTACAGCATGTCTACTACAGTACATGCCTGATGTTGTTGTCCTGCAATGTGTCCTGCCCTCTCATTTCTTGTTTATGTTTTTGTGTATTATAATGAGTGTGGGGTCAGTAAGACTTTAAGTTAATTTATCAGATTCGTTATCAGATTCAGACATCTGTTTTTGCAGGCTGTGTCTTGTTGTTGGAGACCCTTTATCCAGGTCTCACATTCGTCTCTCTCGCACCCTCTGTCTTTTCATCTTAGACAAACACACAAACATTACTACTAGCAAAGACCACATTTAAAGTTTGAATTAGTGCCACGTTTATTTAGTGTAATTGCAAGGTTTTGGTTAAAGGAACACTCCATTTACAAAATTAGTTTTTTTTTTACAATTCCCCTAGTGTTAAACAGTTGAGTTTTCACATTTTTTTCAATCCATTCAACCAATCTGTGTGTCTGGCATGAGCACATTTAGCTTAACTTATGCCATAGGTCATTGAATAGGATTAGAGCATATGCATCTCGCATTAAAAAAAAAAAAGAACGAAGGTTAATGAGACCAACAGAAAATGAGAGGTTGCTTTTTTTCTAGGTCAATGTGGCTAGGAACTATACTTTCATTCTGGTGTAATAAACAAGGAACTTTGCGGCTGTACCATGGCTACAGCAGGTGCAGTGATACTGCTCATTGTGGATATGTACCCCTGTTTACGTTTCTGGTAGGGTTGCACCAGCTAATCGCAAGTTCTTTCTCAAACTGGAACGTAAAGTCCACACTAGAGGCTTAGTAAGTACTAGCAAGTTTGTTACTAAATTTGTTCTCAATTTGGGTGCACCACATCTTCTTAAGTAAAACTGTAGTTAGTACGTCATAAGCTCTCTGTCAAGTCATGCATAGTCTACGGTGGCCGAGAGAGCTTAACGCGCTGCAATTTAAGAAAGCACATGCAATTACAAAAACGCCAGCAAATAAAGAAATGATCTTCATCAATTTGACAGCACATGTGTAGCAAATTGGTCAGAACACAAACAACTGAAGAAACGTGCAACAAATTGGTCACAACACTTGCAAATATCCACATAACACAACGGAAATGTTTCAAGGGGACCCAAAAATATGACGGACCCTGCTGAGTTTTGGATGTGTTATGTCGTGTAATCAGGATATTAAAACAAACGAAAAACAACTCACAAAAACAGGGGTCATTAAACTTGTTCCTGGAGGGCCGGTGTCCTGCAGATTTTAGCTCCAACCCTAATTAAACACACTTGAACCAGCTAATCAAGGTCTTAGGTATACTTGAAATACCCAGGGAGGTGTGTTGAAGCAAGTTGGAGCTAAACACTGCAGGGACACCGGCCCTCCAGGACCAGGATTGGTGACCCCTGCACAAAGACCACCAATCACTTCACTGAGCAACAGCCACGGCATAATAACACATCCATACCTCAGCAGAGTCCATCATGTTTTTGGGTCCCCTTGAAACATTTCCGTTGTGTTACGTGCATATTTGCAAGGGTTGTGACCAGTTTGCTGCACGTTTCTTCAGTTGTGTATGTTGTGACCAATTTGCAACACATGTGCTGTCAAATTGATGACAATCGGTTCTTTATTTGCTGGCGTTTTTTGTAATTGCATGTGCTTTCTTAAATTGCAGCGCGTTAAGCTCTCTCGGCCACCGTAGTTGTCGCATTGAATGACATAATATTTAATAAAAACCATATAAATTGTTAAGCTGCTTTAAAATTCTTCAGCTAATGCATCTTTATAAAACTGTTCTATGAAAATGAAATTGAAAATTACATTTTTAAAGCACATTAAATTACAGTCAGGCAGCAAAGTGACGCAGTGGGTAGCACAATCGTCTCACAGCAAGAATTTCGCTGGTTCGAGCCCCAGATGGGTCAATTGGCATTTCTCTGTGAAGTTTGCATGTGTTGTTCGCGTGGGTTTCCTCCGGTTGCTCCGGTTTCCCTGACAAGTCCAAAAACATGACGTATAAGGCAATTGGATAAACTTAATTGTCTATTGACCTTATTCTCCGCAAACGAGTGGGCGCTGCCATTTGAATCTTTTTGGCAGGAGACTTCCGGTCTCATTCACTTCTATTCATTTTTAGACATTAAAAACTGTTCGTTTCGCTGTTTGATGTTACAAACTGATATTTCCTTGATATTCTACTTGGTCTGTTTAGTCATGCAAACATTTGTTTGTAGAGCAAGTAGTTTGACCGTTTTTTGCCGTTTATTATTCCTTGTCATTTCTCCCATAGGCGACTGAAACAGAAGTTCTAAGACAATTGCTAAAACAGGTGCACTTCCACATTTTAGAATAAGGTCAATAGTGTATGTGTTTGAATGAGTGTGTATGGATGTTTCCAGTTCTAGGTAACAGCTGGAAGGGCATCCGCTGCGTAAAACATATGTTGGATAAATTGGCGGTTCATTCCGCTGTGGCGACCCCAGATTAATAAAGGGACTGAGCCAAAAAGAAAATGAATGAATAAATTAGTCAATCGCTAATAACAGATGACGCACACATATGCATCGCAAGCCATGAATCCATGCGAAATTGAATGCACACAAAGATATCAATACCTAAACTTAATTTTTTATATACTAAAAAAAAAAAGAGCAGGAAGAAAACACACCCAAAACCCAGACTTTCACTCCGCTTCAAATCACGTGTATAGGATACCTTTGGGAAACAGCGTCTATTTATCACTATGTAGTGCATCAGCTGACAGTCATGCACCGATACATGTCTGTTTTAAAGATTGCACCGGAGGGGCAACAGCGACTGTAATGAAAAAGAAGGGAATCCTGCCGTTTTTATATTTATATTAGTATTTTCATGCCTAAATAAAACGAAAGTACAGAACAGATTCACATTTAAGAGCAAGGAACGTCCCCTTATTGCTTGCTGGTATGGGTCGCATGAAGGGAGGATTGGCTTTTTATTGCCACCCTTCATGGAAAGACTGAAAATACGAGAGAATCCCGGGAAAAACAGTAGGGTTGACAGCTTTGATTTGTACACAACGTAACAACATAAGACTCAAGCTTTAAATAGGTAATTAACAAAACCCTTTGGTCATATTTGAGCAAGATGCTAATAGTGTAATCTGATTCAATCATCTATGCTAAGCTAAGCTAAAAATGCTCCCGACAGCTAAATGGTGCACTGTTTAACTCTAGGGCAGCCTGTTATCACAAAAATTAGCCTATTTTCATACAAAAAATGGAGTGTTCCTTTAAGTCTGTTGTATATGCACTATTTGTTTTGCTTAGAGAGTTGGGCCACATGATTTCGGATTTCCATGTTGTGTCAATTAAATTGTCTCGCAGGAGTAAGTTTGTAAAAACACGACTGATGCTAGCAACAGAGAACAGCATGTTTGTGTTCAAAGTAAAGTCCGAGATGTTTTTTGTGGCTGGGTGGAAATGCACGAATAAACTGGGAAATGCCAAGAATGTTATGAAGTCAATAACTTTAGCATTAGCCCTGAGGGGGAACATATCATGAAGGAGAGAGAGAGAAAAGCAGAGGAAGAACACTTCTCTTCTCTTCTCTACTGCTAAAACTTAATCCTATATCCCGACTGTGACCTGTGTGTTTTTAGTCCCTGGATTCAGTCCATTGTCCAGCTCGCCTGTTGATTCAGAGTCCCTCTATTCATATAAAGCCACTAGGACTCATCGTCGCCCACCGGGGGATTTACAGATGTGTTTCGGACCCCGCCACGTTTATCTTTCTGCGTGTTTGACCAATCCGAAGGCCTGACTGAGCTCAGCCATTCCAAGCTGCAGGAAGTCAGAGCGGTTGTGGTGTGTGTATTTGCGATGGCTGTTGGGAAGATGCTGTTGATCACAAATGGTAGACTTCAATGACGCAGAAAACATTACCACTACCAAAGACTACATTTTTTAATTAATGCTACATTCATTTAATGAAAATGCAAGTTAAAGGAACACTTTAGATAAACCACTCACCTAAACAGTTGAGTTTTCACATTTTTTAATCCATTCAACCAATCTCTGGGTCTGGTGATAGCACATTTAGCTTTTAATACAGATTATTGAACAGGATTGGACCATTTGCATCTCACTCAAAAAAGTGCAAAGTTTAATTTTTCAATTTAAAGCTTGACTCTTCTGTAGTTACATTGTGTACTAAGACCCACGTAAAACAAGAAGTTGCTATTTTCTAGGCCAATTTTGGCTAGAAATTGTACTCTTATTCTGGATCACATTGGATGTTGGGAAGATGCTGTTGATCACACATGGTAACCTTCAATGAGGAGGTTGTATTTACTGACACAAAAGAAATAATATTTTTGACTTTAGCCGATAATACCTACTATAGCAACCATATAGGACGCAATAGCAATAGGCTAGTTGTGAAAAAGTTAAGCAACCTAACTAGGGTTTGGTATCGTTTGGGGTTATTTCGATACCAGTGCTAAATCGTAACTTTTGAAATGGTGCCTGTGCCAAAACGGTGCCTGAACTGATAGTTTTCAGCCACAAAATTATGGTGGATGACTCAATAAAAACTTTTATTTGACAAAAAAATTTATATACGGTTGAAGTCAGAATTATTAGCCCCTTTTAAATTTTTTCTTCTTTTTTTAAACATTTGCCAAATAATATTTAACAGAGCAAGGAAATTTTCACAGTATGTCTGATAATATTTTTTCTTTTGGAGAAAGTCTTACTTGTTTTATTTCAGCTAGAATAAAATCAGTTTTTGATTTTTTTAAACACCATTTTAGGGTCAAAATTATTAGCCTCTTTAAGCTATATTTTTTTCTCGATAGTCTGCAAAACAAACCATCGTTATACAAAAACTTTCCTAATTACCCTAATCTGCCTAGTTAACCTAATTTACTTAGTTAAGACTTTAAATGTCACTTTAAGCTGTATAGAATTGTCTTGAAAAATATCTAGTCAAATATTATTTGTGAATATTAATATGAAATGTGTTGAAAAAATCTTCTCTCCATTAAACAGAAATGGGGAAAAAATAAACAAGCTGTCTAATAACTTCAACTGTATATTTAATCATTTTTATTGAACAGTATAATTAAAGTTTAAAATATAAATCGATAAATTTAACATAAATTTAAGATTGGCATTATGCAATTAACATTACATTAGCTTATCACTGACCTGTGGAAAGGCTGTCATCAAAATCAGGAAACACCTTTTTTAGGGTTGGGGCTTGTAACTACGTTTACATGGACTTCAGTAATCTAATCATTTGCCTTAATCTGAATAAGACAATAATATGATTAAGATGTTTACATGAGTTGCTTTTTGAATTTTCCTTTTATGATCCTGTTTTACATGTTATAGGACATAGATTGATTAACGTTGTTGCGTCACTGCGCTATGCACGTTTCCTTGGGAGTTTCATGAAATTTCAAGTGTTTCATCTTTAATTTTTCTAATTTAACTGCAGTTCAGCAGTTTCACTTTCATTCAGCAACAGATTGTTCGTATGGTATATGGATGAGAATATGAAGTATGGACTGACGAAATGTTTTATTACGTTTGATGTGTTTCCCCCCCATACACTCAACTTTTGCAAAGCATCTGCTTTACGTTGCTGTGTCAGAATCCTTGCTTGTTAAATATAGCCATACTTTAGAATGCTTAGTTTAAGGAAATTTGATGAACGCGATCATGCTTGTTGATGAATCTAAAAGGAGTCGCTCACTGGACGCGTTATACTGTGCGCCTTGCCTATGTGCGTTTGTTCCTTAAGCAACAAGAACCATGCCTAACATTGCTGATGGTGTCCGTATATCTCAAACTTTGTTTAGAATTAAATGTTTAAAGATGGTGTGACACAACGGGTTCCTACAGTTGAAATCAGAATTTTTAAACCCCCTTCGAAGTTTTTCTTTTTTAAATGTTTCTCAAATTATGTTTAACAGAGCAAGGAAATTTTCACAGTATGTCTGATAATATTTTTCAAATTAAAGTTTTACTTGTTTTATTTCGGCTTGAATAAAAGCAGTTTTAATTTTTTTAAACACTGTTTTAAGGTTAAAATTCATAGCCCCTTTAAACTATATTCCTTTTCGATATTCTACAAAACAAACCATCATTATACAATAACTTGCCTAATTACCCGAACCTTGCCTAGTTAACCTACTTAACCTAGTTAAGCCTTTAAATGTCACTTTAAGCTGAATATTAGTGTCTTGAAAAATATCTAGTTGAGAATGATTTACTGTCATCATGGCAAACATAAAATAAATCAGTTATTAGAAATGAGTTATTAAAACTATTATGTTTAGAAATGTGTTAGGAAAATCTTCTCTCCGTTGAACAGAAATTGAGGGAAAAATAATCAAGGGGCTAATAATTTAGGGGATTTAATAATTTTGACCTGTACAACTGTATTTGTGCCTTTGATGCACCCCTTGATGCTTCTTATGTCCTTGTCGCAGCACCAACGGCAGCGAAATTATGCACCGAAATTAATATTCTGATTCAGTCCAGTCCATAACGGTTACTTATGGCTCCGGGTTTCGGTACCCAACCCTAAACCTAACCAAGTTTCACGGTTTTTCATATTAGAACATAATAAAACAACTATTTAGTTCTTGAAGGTTTTAATATCTGGAAGATAAAACCTCAGGTGAGCAGCACCACAGGAAATCTCACCAGGTGTCATTATTTATTTAAGGGTGAAACCCTATGATTCAGATCCCTGTCGATCTACTTTTAGCAGTAATTATTTAAAGTAACCAGTTTTTTTCTTACCTAAGTCTCATTCTGGAGGAGTTTGGGATTTGTTTTGCGCACAGCTTCCATCATGGCATTTCAGTCAGGATGAGGTCTGGACTTTGACCCTTTGACTATTAAAATACCTTTGATTTTTTTATTTATTTTTTTTGGTTGGAAAGGCATTGTGTTTGAATGAAGGCTCCAGACCAACAGAATGCTAAAACTTCTTCTGATGATCAGTTAAAGCGTTTGATTAGAAGTGGCTGATTAGAAGGGCTTTTGTGCTAGTTCCTTGGCCTTTCATGGTTAAGTCCAAGTGAACCAAAGAAACACACTTTTTTTGAAAGTGAGTGACATATTCAAATATGTCTGATCACATATCATTGAAATAACAATTATGATATTATTCTAGACCTAAATAGTGCACACCCCTAATGTAAATCAGGTACAGCATAAAACAGTCGTTATATTGAAGCTTACGAAGTATTTTTACAATTTTAAAGAATATGGGTGGCTGTGCCACATCAAGTAACATTAATCAGTTTATATATTTATTTTAGAGAAGGGGTGCATTATGTTGTTAATTCATTAATTAATTAATTCATTAACAATATAATGCACCCCATCTCTAAATATATTTTTTAATCGCCACCTTATAATGGTAGAGGTGCCTGAATGATCATATGAGCTATGTTGTCTGAGGCTAAATGCCCCTGGTAGGGTCTCCCAGTGCATGAGGTCCTAGGTCACAGGTCAGATTAAATACGGTTCCAAGTAGAATTTGGATTAGAATGTGTCTTGATTCCTTCCTGCATTGGAATGCTGCCTCTGCAGGCAGGATTTTAGAGCTTTCAGACACAGCCATAATTTTAGCACTTCAGTTCTCTTCTTTCTTCCTCTGTTGTGATTTAGTATTAACATCTTTGTGTGTAAAAAAAAAAACACTGTTTGGATTTACTATAGATGTGCAGTGAAAAAAAATACAATGGAAAGATGAGGACACTGTTATTTATGCAGGTCCTTATTGTATATGCATTAGTTTGAGTTTTTTTTAATATATTAAGTTTATATTGACAAAATAATAGTGGCATTCGCCACCCACTAGCCTGACATGCATAATGTTCATTCATTCATTCATTTTCTTGTCGGCTTAGTCCCTTTATTAATCCCGGGTCGCCACAGCGGAATGAACCGCCAACTTATCCAGCAAGTTTTTACGCAGCGGATGCCCTTCCAGCTGCAACCCATCTCTGGGAAACATCCACACACACACTCATACACTACGGCCAATATAGCCTACCCAATTAACCTGTACCACATCTTTGGACTTTGGGGGAAACCGGAGCACCCGGAGGAAACCCACGCGAACGCAGGGAGAACATGCAAACTCCATACAAAAATGGCAACTGAGCCGAGGTTCGAACCAGCGACCCAGCGACCTTCTTGCTGTGAGGCGACAGCACTACCTACAGCGTCACTGCCTCGCCACATGCATAATGTACCTGTTCTATTCAATTTCTGATCTTTGTGAAAGATTAAAGATGTTGGCATCTGTAAAAATGCTAAGAAGAAAAGTTCTCTTGTTAGTAGATCATTCTATCAATGGTGGTTATATTATGTTTGTGATCACATTTTGTTTATGCTTGAAAGCCTGCTTTGAAATGATTAATAACATTGCCTCTTATTATATTTAATGTTTACTTAGCGTTTTTGGATTTGTTGTTTTGGGTTTGGTTCAAAAAGTGATCTATCTATCTGATGAAGTTAAAGTAGGCTGGTGCAGGTTGCGATATTTAGTTTTGGGATGACTTGTTTACATCGCTGTGTGTTATGGATTTGTTCTAATTTGCTGTTTTATTTGTAGCAATATCTGACAACAAATGTATACCATTGGCCTAGTATATTGAAGGGGACACTATACTGTCAGTGAGCGCTGTCTTTCAGATGAATCTCTGTGGTCATTAAAAATCCCATGGCATTTTTTGTAAAGAGTAGGGGTGTAACCATAGTGTCCTGGTAAAATTCCCTCCATCGGCCCTTACCAGTCACCAATTTAATTCATGGCCAGTTAATTCAGTTCACCTATACCGCATGTTTTTGGACTGTTAGGGAAACCAGTGCACCTAGAGGAAACCCACTCAGACACAGAGAGACTGTTCAAACTCCACCACGCTGCCCCGTCTCACTTGTCTTTCTTTTGTTTTTAAACACAAAATGATTTTACAAATGATTGATGAATGGCTTTTTAAGGTGATCCGTTTTGTACAAGTATTTTGAAAATGTTGGTGTATGTCCTCTGTGTTTACCTGTCAGAGCGTGACCGGACCTGAGTACACCTGCATAGAGGCAATGCATCTGTGAGCATGAACAAATAAACTCATTCTGCAGGGATCTTTGAAGTCTTTTAAAGCCCCCAGCACATGTGCATCAGGACTCAGGGCTGTTCTCAATCATCTTTAGATCTCTCAAGAGGGAACATATTTCTACACGTGTCTCTGTGTGTATTAATGTTGGAGTCATGTCATATCTGCAAGACAAGTCGGTAGAGCTTGCAGTTATAAATATAGAGAGCCAACAATTGCTGTTTAGGTTTAAGTTAGGATTTCACGAAGAAGTACTGTACTTTTTAGGCATTGTACCATGGTATTTTTAGCATTGTTATGCATAATCCCTTATGGTAAATTATTATGGCGACACCATGAGACAATGATATCAGATGGTTATGCATGGTGTAATGTATCATGCTGAATGATTGCAATATACATATTCCATGGTATAAGGTGCTTCAAAGAATACCACGGATATGTTGAGATTTAATTGAAATAAATAAGGGTTTTTAATGTTTTACAAGATATCTCTTGTGCTTTCAAAATCTCAAAACAATAGTAATATTGAGCAAAAATCAGCCCAAGGCACTTGAAAAATGTGGAAAAATGTAGTAATATATAATAATAATGTGAATAAAGGCTTTTTAATAATTTTTCCACATTTTTCAAGTGCCTAGGGCTGATTTTTGCTGTTTATTCTGATGAATCCCTTACCCAAACAGCACCGGCACATTATTTAAGCTACCCCTGAACACTTTTTGTTTGATTTTGTACAATAGTAATATTCATTCATTCATTTTCCTTCAGCTTAGTACCTTTATTAATCAGGGGTCGCAACAGTGGAATGACCCGCCAACATATCCAGCATATGTTTCACACAGCGAATGCTCTTCCAGCTGCAACCCAGTACTGGGAAACACCCATACATTCTCACATGCATACAGTTAAAGTCAGAATTATTAGCCCCCCTGTATTATTATTACCCCTGTTTATTTTTTCCCCCAATTTCTGTTTAATGGAGGGAAGATTGTTTTTGCACATTTCTAATCATAATAGTTTTAAAAACTTATTTCAAATAAAAGATTTATTTTATCTTTCCCATGATGACAGTAAATAATATTTTCCTTGATATTTTTCAGGACACTTTTATACAGCTTAAATTGACATTTAAAGGCTTAACTAGATTAATAGGTGAACTAGGCAGGTTAGGGTAATTAGGCAAGTTATTGCATAATGATGGTTTGTTCTCTAGACTATTGAAAAAAAATTAGCTTAAAGGGGCTAATAATTTTGTCCCAAAATGGTTTTTAAAAAATTAAAAACTGCTTTTATTCTAGCAAAAAAAAAAAAGAAAAATAAGACTTTCTCCAGAAGAAAAAAATATTATCAGACATACTGTGAAAATTTTCTTGCTCTGTTAAAAACCATTTGGGAAATATTTTAAAAAAAGAAGAAAAAATCGAAAGGGGGCTAATAATTCTGACTTCAACCTTACATGTACACTATGGCCAATTTAGCTTATTCTATTCCATTATAGAGCATGTCTTTGGATTGAGGGGTAAACCGGAGCATCCGGAAAGAGACCCACGTAAACATGAGTCTTGCTGTGAGGCAACAGTGCTAACCACTAAGCCACAGAGTCACCCAATAGTAATACTGTGAAATATAATTACACTTTAATATAACTGCATTTTTTGGCAATTTATCTGTGGCAAAATTGCTGAATTTTTATGATCATTACACCAGTTTTCCAGTGTCACATGACCCTTCAGAAATCATTCTAATATGAGGGTATAATGATAAATGCAATGTAAAATTTGATTCTGAGAAAACTGCACAGAAGTATAGTTGAAGTAAGGATTATTAAACCTCCTGAATGATTAGCCGCCCTGATTACCCCCCCCCCCCATTTCTGTTTAACAGAGAGAAGATTTCTTTAACACATTTCTAAACATAATAGTTTTAATAACTCATTTCTGATAACTGACTTATTTTATCTTAGTCATGATGACAGTAATTTAACTTTTACTAGATATTTTTCAAGACACTTCTTAACAGCTTAAAGTGACATTTAAAGGCTTAACTAAGTTAATTAGGTGAACTAGGCAGGATAAAGTTATTAGGCAAGTTTTTGTATAACGATGGTTTGTTCTGTAGACTATTGAAAAAATATAGCTAATAATTTTGACCTTAAAATGGTGTTTGAAAAAATTAAAAACTGCTTTTATTCTAGCCGAAATAAAACAAACAAGGCTTTCTTCAGAAGGAAAAATATTATCAGACATACTGTGAAAATTTCCTTGCTCTGTTAAACATCATTTGGAAAATATTTAAAAAAGAAAGAAAAAATCAAAAGGGGGGCTAATAATTCTGACTTCAACTGTAAATAGATAAAAACAGTTGAATCCTTATAATGAATGAGTTTGCAAACATCAACAATCATAGTGATTTTTACATAAGTATGCAAGGTTTCAATGTGTTGTCAGAGAAAATAGTTTGATGGAATGTTAATGGCTGGATTTTAAGTCTTCACTGAGTATGTTTACATGCACACCAACAATCCGATTTTAATATGATTAAGACAACACTCTGATTAAGAGTCTACCATGTAAATAGTGATTTTGATGACCTTATACAACTAAAGTCATAACTGAACTTAACAGAAATGGAGTTAAGACGTGGAATTTGCCGATTTTATTGCGGAACAGACATGTAAGCACCTTAATCAAACTATTACCATCATGTAGGACTTTTCACTGCAAAATAGTCCATACACACTGCTGTTTGACTCTATTCTCTGCACCTACTGAGTGAGTGAAGACCACATGCACACTTTTTGAAGACAAAGTTTTTTTTTCATGCAGCATGCGGTATCAAATTACATTAAAACACCAGTCCTTACTTCATACTCGCATTCAATACCTCAGTTTGTCACAAGGAAATGCATGAAATTTTTCTGAATGAAAGTGAAAATGCCAAACTGTCGCCAAATTAAAAATTAAACACCCGAAATTACATCTATCTATCTATCTATCTATCTATCTATCTATCTATCTATCTATCTATCTATCTATCTATCTATCTATCTATCTATCTATCTATCTATCTATCTATCTATCTATCTATCTATCTATCTATCTATCTATCTATGTATGTATGTATGTATGTATGTATGTATGTATGTATGTATGTATGTATGTATGTATGTATGTATGTATGTATGTATGTATGTATGTATGTATGTATGTATATATGTATATATATATATATATATATATATATATATATATATATATATATATATATATATATATATATATATATATATAAATAAAACCTGATCGGTACCTCTACAGTGACAATACACTTTTTACCTCAGTGTCAAATGTGTTTCTTCAAGAACTATTTAAAGGCATTTTTCTATATCCAAAATGTGTCAATTTATTTTCAGTAAATATGAAACATCAAATACATTTTTAAATAAGGTTTTATTTAAAAGTTTCTGTTTGTGTAAACGCACATTTTCCATTTATATTAAAGAATAAAAAATACTTTAACACAAATCAAAAGATCTATATTTTGTTAAACATTTCACAACAGTTTTCAGAAATATGTTACAGAAACACATTCTCCCATCTACAAAATAAGACATTTTTGTTCTCCAATTTTCACACAATACCTTTGTAATCACTTAAAAGTTCATTTAGGCGGTTCATTCCGGGACTAAAGGGACTAAGCCGACAAGAAAATGAATGAATGAACAAAAGTTCATTTAGTTTACTCAATTTTAAATAGAAATAGAATTGTGCAAACTATTGTAATGGGATATGGACAATTTTTACAATACTAAAATGTATGCATAAACACTTTGCATATGCAGGACTTTTGTCAGCTCACATGCGTAGTGGAAAGCAAGCACCAAAAGGTGTGGATATCAATAATGAAAATGTATTTATCAGAAAATGCCCACCAAATGTTTATTAAAAATGCCTTAAATGTTTAGTTTACAATACATGTATGATTTTGTTTTACCGGTTGTTTTGTATTATAGAACTTAATAATTGCACAAATGATGATTCATGTTTTAATATGGAAATTATTCATAAATTCACCTTGCCTGTTCAGTAATATTCATTTTCATAGATATTGTAATAAAGAAGGAGTTATACAACACTTATGTACCTTTTTATGTACAATTGTGTACTTTTATTTCAATTGTACCATAAAAAGTACAGAAAAGTATCATAAGAGGTATTTTCTGAACCATATTAGGTACAACTTTAACAAGGTACAAAGCTGTTCCTTAAGAAACATTATTTGTACCACAGTGTACCTTTTTTCTGAGAGTGTATGTTCTGCTGAACACAAAAGAAGATATTTTAAATAAGTAATTTCATAGAATAATTTTGTAAAATATTTAACTGTAAAATAATTCTGTTCATTCACAGTTTTCTTATTTTGTGTTTGCCGTTTGTTTACGGTTGTGAACTGGATTATGGGATGTTGATCTCTGCTCTGTGGACTTTTGATAGTAAGAATTCAACTTTACCGTAGAACAAAGTAATTTTTATTGACATTTTAGTTGTTTGAAATAATATAATGTATAAGAAATGATATATAGGGAGAAATAAGTCTGTAAAATAACAGAAAAATGTGCTGGCAGCTTATTACCAGGTTTTTGTACGGACAAAATATAACTTTGAACAATGAAAAAAAAAGTGTAAAAGAGTAATTTTTTCCAATTTTTTAAGGTTAAAAGGAAGATCAAGGTCCCATAATGCTATTCAAAATACATAAATACACAAGGGACCCCCCCCCCCCCAAAAAAAAAAAAAAAAAAAAAAAAAAAAAAAAAAAAAACAGGAAACGACTAAATTACAGATTTTTTGATAGTGTGGCGATGACAACGGCTACCAATTCACTTCTTCAAAATATCTCATTTTCCTAAACAGAAAAAAAGAAAATTGATTTGAAACCACATGGGGTTGTCATCAAATCATGTAATTCTTTTCAAGACTGGGTTGCATTCGATTAGAAACTGAATTTGAAATTTACTTTACTATTCTACGCTTTAATATCATCTTCTCCCATTTATTCTTCCGTCTCTCTTTCTTTAAGATTAAAAAAAGATGCTATGCTTGTTCAAAAATAAGTGATAGAGGAAAATTGATGACTGGAGCGATGGCTTAAAATGGCGTTGCAATCAGTCAGAAATTATGTTAAAGACATCACTGGATCATTAGAAATAGCATTAGAAATGGAAATAAAGTCAAATTATTCCTCTTCTTCAACTTTTTCTCTTCAACTTCATCTTCATCTTTCCCTATTCCTCCAAGCAAATGCAGGTTTGTATCTGATTCTTCTGTGTTATCATGGTTTCTGTAGTGG
The DNA here is from genome assembly GCF_052040795.2 of Danio rerio. Lineage (NCBI taxonomy): Eukaryota > Metazoa > Chordata > Actinopteri > Cypriniformes > Danionidae > Danio > Danio rerio. The sequence goes on from NC_141035.1 coordinate 38,967,851, forward strand.
CATCAGGTTCAGGAGTCCCACAGCAAATCCATCATGATAAGAGGAACATGCGTAAACGCACACACTCTCTCATCATTCATACGGGCTTATACATGCGCTTGTTCGCACAACATACATATAAATCACAAATAATTGCACAAATGAGCTGAATTGGATTCCCAATTGTCAAACATTCCTCGGTTCTTTGAAGCCACCACATTCCTGGTCTCGACACTTTCTTCCTTCGGGCACGTGAGGTGTTTACGTATTGTAGTGTGGGTTATACATGCACGGTAAAACCCAAACAACCAGTGTGTACAGATTGACTATCACAACACGTTTGATCGCATTTTTCATATACAGACTCTTCCATTCATCAGAACCACACATAGACGATGCACACAATGGCAGACAGACAGATTTGGCTACTGTGAGTTATGATGTCTCTTGCTGATTGGAGATGATCAGGAGACATGTTTTGTCTTTGACTGTTTAAGGGTACGTGAGGCAGGTCAACCCCTGTGTATCTGAGCTTTGAAATCAAAGCAGATGTTTTGACTTGGTGTTTACATCGATTGGGCAGCAGGGTGGCTCGGTGGTTAGGACTGTCGCCTCACAACAAGAAGGTAGCTGGTTCGAGTCCTGGCTGGGCCAGTTGACATTTCTGTGTGGAGTTTGCATGTTCTCCCCTTGTTCATGTGAGTTTTATGTAGGTTTTATGTCATATGTGCTATACTGTAGGTGTATTGGATGAACTAAACTGGCCGTAGTGTATGAGTGTGTGTGAATATGAGTGTGTATGGGTGTTTCTCAATACTGAGTTGCAGCTGGAAGGGCATCCTCTACGTAAAACATATGCTGGAATCGTTGGCGGTTCATTCTGCTGTGGTGACTCCTGATTAATGAGGGACTAAGCCGAAGGAAAACGATTGAATGTTTATATCAAAATGAACACTTCTGGTCCTGTAGATGTCTAAAAGAATATTAGTTTGTCTAATTCTATTTCCACCATATTTGTACAGAATATTTTGCTTTGTAAAATTGTTTTGTCAGCAAAATTATGAGGAGTCCATCTATCTGAAACATGCTGCCATCATAATACATGCTATAAACTGTAGCAACATGCTAGCAACTGTGAAGTATAATTTTGCAAACACCCAACCTACCCTAGCTAGGAACCATACTTGCAACCATACTTTGGCCTATTATGTTTCTCCCACGGCGACATTCTTAGCCTCGTCAACATAGATAATTTCATGTGGCACTTGATCGGCCTCTAACTTTATGACTCTCTGAAAGTAATTAGACACAGTGTATGTAAATGCTGTGCTGTACTGTATATTTACTGTATGTACTAATGAACTCCAGGTTTTTTAGAGTAGTTTACTGCAAAACACACTGTGTATAGTACAGTAACGACTGCATTGCATAACCTTAGCTGGACACATTGGTGATGGAGTTGTTGTGTAAAATGTATTGAAAAAACAGTCATAGCGATTGCAAAAAACTTCAATAAAGAGACTAAGCTAAAAAGAAAATGAACGAACGAATAATGCTATAACAACCAAATAGCAATCTGTCTATAAAACTTAGAACATTTTGAGTATTAGTAAAGGGATGGTTCACCCCCAAAAATGAAAAATTACTCACTATTTACTCATTCTCATGTAAAAGAAAGCTGAAAACCTGTAATAATTTATTTCTAGTGTAGCAAAAACAAATAGAGAGTGCGTCTGAGCCTCCGATATTATCAGGAAGGCTGTTCCAGAGTTTTGGGGCCATAAATGAGAAGACCCGACCTCCTTTAGTGGACTTAGCTATTCCGGGTACTACCAGAAGCCCTGAGTTTTGAGATCTTAATACTATGTAAGTCAATGGTGACCGGTTTTCACCATTTTTCAAAATATCTTCTTTTGTGTTCAACAGAAGAAATAATCACATAAAGGTTTGAAACAAGTAAAGGGTGAGTAAATGATGACAGAATTTTCCTTTTTTGGTGAACTATCCCTGTAAATAAACTTTTTAACTAATTGTAAAACTTTGTAATTAAAACTAATAGTTTTTTATAGTAAATTACAGTGGAAATTTGTTATTTTAAATTGAAATAAAAATAAATAATATTACAGTTATTGTTTATACAATTTTTTTTTTCAAAATTTGTGACCGCTAATGTACTTTGAAGACATTTGCAAGGATTCAGAATTAAAGGCATAAATACATTTCTGAAAGGCATTATTCACACTCATAAACCGTGAGCTGTGAAGTCATGAATCCATAATTGTCCCTGTCATATATATTTTTTAAATTGTGGAGTTCATCTTTAACAATGCATGTTCATGCAGAGAGCCAGTGAAACTCCCATCATTTCCTTAAGCCCCAGTTTTTTTGCATTTCTTCTGAAGATCATTTTCATTCAAATTACGGGTATCTGCGAGAGCACATCTTATGCCTACAGTCAATTAACTCAGAAATCCTACTGAGCAGATGCTAAAAAACCCACAAAAGCCTACAACTTTCAAATTGATTATTGTATTTCACAATTTTCTCTGTTGCTATTGTATCTGTAAATGTATTCACACAGTCATATTGTTGTTTTGCTGGTTTATCTTTCTTTTAGGCTTGTGATTGCAGTGGAAAATCAGGATGTGACTGCCAAGGAGTCAAAGGACAAAAGGTACATGCCAGCACATATAAACATACACACAGACATATCCACACACATTTTTGCTGTGTCATATTGTCACAAATCCCAGATCACTTTCATCCAGTGTGGTCAAAACATCAGTAGATATCTAGCGTTCCTCAAATTCAACTCAAAGGGATTCTCAGGTTGTATGAAGTGTAAATGCTGCCCCCTTCTGGTTTTAAAGCTTAAGTGTTTGCCAATAAGGTTGGAATGATGTCAAAGGTATATTCAAGCTCCACATTAAATTCTGTCAGCACGTCACTTTAAACATGTATGCATTTTTGTTCATCTGTTGAATAAAAAGAGAAGATATTGGATAAATGTTGGTACTGTAACTAAAAAGATTCTGTTGTTATTGGAAATAATGGGAACCAAAATGGTTTGGATGAAGTAAGAAATACAGACTTTTAATCAATAATGACATTTTTAATTTAGAGGCCAAATATCTTTTTAAGTAGGTGTTTAAATGGAGTCTTGTTGTACATGTGAGATTAAATCTGACACAACATTTCTAGATCCAGAACTACAGTGAAATTACATATAAATTAAAGGGGTTAGTTCACCTAAAAATAAAAATCCAGTCATTATTTGTTCACTCTGGTGTTGTTCAAATGACCCTTTCTTTTTAAACCACAAATGATTTGTAAAATATATTTCTGCCTTCCATACAATGGTTTTTAATAGCGATGAGCATTAAAGGCACATTATGTAAGATTATTTTCATTACAATATCCTTAAAAACACTAGAATAGTCTTATTTATATATTGTTTACTTATCTGCTTACATTATCCCAAATGATTTGTAGAAATAAGCAATTTTAACATGGGTTTGACAAGGGTCATGTCCTGTCAGGCCTGGATTGGCTAATCGGGAGGACAGGAAGAATTCCCGGTGGGCCGGTCCGTTTTTTGGCCACGAGGGCCGGTGTCCCTAGCTCCAGAATCTGTTGCTTTCAGCAGTCACACTTTTTAAAAATAATTTATTTATTTACTTGACCTCAGCCTTCTCATTCATTATTTTACTGCAGCTGTGCTCTTTTCATCTATTTTCTTGTAGCCTTCTGAGCAAGATGCAGCCTGCAGGTTAATGATAATATAACTAGATAAGTCAACATTCAATGAACAGCTGTTGTGGTACAGTGGTTAGCACGATAGGTTATGATGCCTCCGACCCGGGTTTGGTCCTCACCTGAATAACATTTTTTTTTTTCATTTTTATTGTTAAGACATATAATACTGTAAGGGTTGTTGAACATTTGAAGTTCTAAAACAGCTGTTTTCTCAAAAAAAGACGTGATAGTGTAATTAGAAACTGAATTGGAAATGACCTTATTTTAATATAGTCAGTGGTGAACTGAGGTGGGCTGGTCTAAGGCTTGAAACTCCAGGGCTGAAAAAGAGTCCCACTCCAGACCTGTGTCCTGTCTTGCCATACTAATGATGCCATATACCCTCGATTTCTGGTTTGGTTTCACAGAAATCTGAGAAACACCAAAGACACTTTAATATGCTGTGTGTTTTATTAAACTAAACATAACAGCTTTATAGCAGAAGCCTAAATATATACATGAATGTATGTAAATTGATCAAACACTTCTTCTCCACATGATCATGATCAGATGATCCAGAAGAGGAGGAACATGACATACTAAAAGCTTGGTGCCGAGTTGTGTGCCCTTCAGTGTTTTCATTTAGCTTTCAGCCTTACTCTGCTTTGTACTATAGTGATAATAAGGTTTGAATACTTTAGCTCAGCCATGAACATGATTTCAGTAGGGTGTACTGAAGGCCACAACACCCATGTCACCATTGTACACTCAGGCAGAGCGTCATCACCTTTGTTTGTTGTGAATACACGCCCTCTAGTGGTGAAAATGACATTCTTTGCCTTTAAGCTTTAAAAAAATATGTGAAAATATCAAAGGATGGTTTCATACAGCACGGGTTATATTTAAACAAAATGAACAGAAATTAAAACAACATTTACTAAAATGTGTGTTCGGGAGACTCTATGAGAGAAGAAAAAGCACACACAAGTTTTGAGAATCAATTTACTGTAGATGCAGCACAAAATACAGTTCATTTCTTATAAGTTGTGAAATCACAGATGCAACACTCTTAACCCCTTGTGTCCAATTTTTTGAAAATAGACATGAAAATGATGCGTTCAGCATAAATGTTGTGCGTAGATTTCATCTTGGTCTGATTTTAAAGCAGACGCTTGTCAGATTGTAGCTGATTGTGATTTGATTATTGATTGTAATTGTATATTTATTATTGAATTGTTCTTGCCAATAATTCTTGAAAATAGACTTGGTTGCTGACATGGCATTAAAAAAAAAAACACATTACATTATATGTAGCTGATTGCGCCTTTGTGAAAATAATAAAGCAACAAACATATATTTCATTGTTTTACATAAAATATGTATTTTTCAAAACCTGTTTTAGCCTTAAACTGACATAAAATGAAAGCTAAGTATCTGAACAAGTTTGAGGTCTCAAAAATGAGCTTTCAGAAAGTTAGTTTGGCCGCAGTAGCAAACATCACCACCCGACGACATACAAGGGCACCCCTATGTTTTGAGAAATATGAACCATTTTTTTTAAAAATACCTTTTATAATATTTGTAAAGTAGAAACACAATTCTAAAGTAGTATGGGAAGTTTGGTGCTATTTGATTGTAATTTAGCTTCTATAAATATCTAAAAGTATGAAACAAAAATGTACACGTGAATTGCTGTAGCAAAGTAATGCTTTACGACTCTGAGTATCCTTGTTGCAAAGTAATAAATAACTGTTGCTCAGTAATATCTATCAAAAATCAGTCACCAGATATGGAAACTAGAAATGTTAAGATTTCAAATGATGTGTAGTATGTCAGGATTGATTTATGTTTAGAATACAATATTTTAGTTTTATATATAACTGTAAGTAATCCCACAGGTTGTAGTGTGACAGTATCCATTACTCTTCATACATAACAAAAAATAAATAAATAAATAAATAAGTAGCAATCAAACATGTATTCAGAAATCTTAGAACTTTCCAACGATATACAGAACCAGTTTGGAGATTAATCTTATTCAAGAAACTACATTTAGTTTTGGTAAGGATGTTTCTAGGCACTTTTATTGATCTTGATTTATCAAAATGGTGAATCTGTGTTGTTTTTTTTAAAGAAAGCAAGCAAGCAGGCAGGCAGCACAGTGGATCAGTGTTGCACTGTTGCCTCGCAGCTGGATTAAACATTTTAAGCTTTCAAATCATATATAGTTTGTCATCATTAGTTTATGTATAGACTACAATATGATGGTTTAAATATGTCACTGTAAATGGTCCCACAGTTTGTCTGGTGATGACAGTACAGGTGTTTTGATCTATTACTCTTCCTACATAACAAAAACATAAATAAAAAGCAGTCAAATATGTATTCAGAAAAGAACTGAGATTAATCTCAGTCAAGAAACAACATTAATAAGTTTTTGGTGGATGTTTTCTAGACATTTTTATTGATCTTGATAAGGGACATTCTACCAGAAATGTACATTTTTACTCATAATAAATGTGACGGGACCTGACCTTTAGCTTGCTGTGTGTAAAAAAAACTTACAAAAACAAGCATAAAATCATACAGTTCAATGATGTAACACATCCTTGATCACTGTCAGCTTCTCCTCTATCAAATGATGTGGCTTTCGAGTCATATAGCCTTAAAGGTGTATTGCACAAATTTTATGTTAAATTAAATGCAAATGTGACAGGACTGACAGAAGCATGGGGACAATTGTACATTTATTTTTATTGTATATTTGTAATATTTATTTGTAGAATTTATTGATAATGTCATGTTTTTTAATCAATTGATGTGAATGATTACAACTTATGAACTATCCCCTTTAATCCAGAAGTACCACATTTTTAAAATCATTCATTAATTTGCATCTACAACTTTTGTTTTATTTTCTTGTCACAAAACATGGTTGTCATTACATCAGGATTTCTGAAGCTTAGGTCACCAGGTTCAAAAGAAAGAGATTGTTTTTCTTAATGATATTTTGTGGTGGTGGGTGGCCTCGTGGCTGTTTCTATGTGAGGTGGCAGATGCGTTGGCCACCCAGGTGTCCGTATCAGATCAGCTGTGCTACACTATTGATGGCCAAAGCTACAGAACACTTATCAGCATTATAAGTCACGCTTCTGCTCCTCTGTATGTGTCCACCTGTGAAAGAATCTGTGTTCTGCTTCTCTCTATAGACATGTGTTTGGCATACCTGTCATGGTATGTTCATCCTAGTAAAAGCTAGTCTGTATAATGGATTTTACATGGGATTAGATAAAGATTTTATTTTATTTTCTAAAAGTGTTTTAATGTGATGTTGATGGATGTTTCCTATAATCTTGATCTATAATTTGCGTCTGCAAGTTGACCCAGTTAACTTTGATATAACATAAAACAACTCTTGTCTTTTAAATGGGTAAGAGGGCTTATCCTAATGTATTCGCTTTATTCTTCTCTGTGTAAATGTGCTTATTTTTCTACAATAGTTTTAAGACTTGTGGTTCATTTACCTATAGAGGAAATTACTAGGGATAAAAACAGTGTGTTTATTGCAATACATAAATATAAACATAATATTATGAGAAAATATCACTTTGTGACACTCAAAAAAAAAGGATGTTTGATGTTTGTTCAAACTACTTATTTAAAATGAGCTCAAACAACAAAGTTATTTTTGGACAATTTTAATTGTTTTATGTTCAATTCACTTAAATTTGTAAAAACTAATAAGTAAACTTAATTCCTGTAATTCTCAGCACTTTATCATGTCCTCCAAGCCACCAGGGGGCGCAGCGATATTGCCCTATACTCCTCAACATTTGATGGCGTTAGTGACTCTTGTTCCTTTAAACTCCCATGTAATCAGCCTAATCACCACCACCTGTTCTCTGCTCTATATAAGACTGCTTTGTATCCTGCTCTGTGTTTAGTCCTGAACCCTACCTCTTAGCTGCCTTGGTCAGTGGGCCAGTTAAGTTGTTCTCAAGATCTTTGCTTGTTATTTTCTTATTTGGTTGTTCTGAGACTCTCGTGTCTAATTTTACTTTGTAACTATTTTTTGGGAAGCTCTGCTCTCCTATTTTTGTTGTACTTTTTTAACCCTGGCTGCAGAGAGATACTGTCTCTTTTGTCAATTTTTCTTCAGTAAAGACTCTTGTTTTTGGAGGTCATACGTTGTGGACAAACTTTGTTCCTCCTCTGCTCTTGGACTGCCAGTCGCTAACTTGTAGTAAGAACTACTGCTAACAACACGATAGATCTAGGTTCGATCCCCACTCAGACCCTTACAATTGCTTTATTTTGTCCTAACACAAGTTGAACGTGCATTTTCTGCAAACAGCATATACCGCTTTACGATTAAAAATAAATGGAAGTGAATGAGACTAGAAGTTTCGAGACTATAAAGTTATGTGTCACTCTTATGTGAAAGAATATCAACAAAACACTGCAATATTGTCTACAATAATATCATAACTGTTGTTGTAACAAAGTACAGACTGACATTATCAGTTTTTTCAGTCACCATGTAAAAAAAAAAAAAAACGCATAAAACGATCTTGAGAGTCTAAGGGTGCTCTTACACCTAGACTGCTTAGGGCAGTTTGTTTGGCATATGTGAATCCATTAATCAGATCCGCGCCAAAACAATCGCTTCGAGATCGCTTGAAAGAGGAGGTCTCAGCTCGATTGAAACAAACTCTGGAGCGAATCAATTGTAGTGAGAAAGCGATATGATCCAAGCCAGGTTATATCACAGTGTTTTGTGGATATGTAATATGCATACGGCTATATGAAGAGAGACTTATGAGTAGGGCGGGAGGTAATTCCAAACACCCCAAGTCTCCAGGAAGTTTCGGGAGTCTCCCGCAAATGCACAGAGACTCCAGGATGCCCACAAACGAGCGATAATCTCCCGGAAATCTTCCCATCGCCTCCCTCCTCGCTCCTCAGACACGTTGCACCCACCCTGTCAAACACCACCAAATCATCGGCTGTTTCTCAATATGCGTTCTTCAGCGGTCTTGCGTCCTTGTGTTCTCGTGCAACGTCATCATCAGCTGCCTAAGTTCAGTTCCAATACTCAAGACCGCAAGTACGTAGGACGCGTGAAACTTCCTGGATGTGTTCTTGATATCGAGGACGCACCGATGCAGACTTGAGCGCCGAACTTGCTCTGGAAGTCCCAGAAGTCATTGCGACTGAAGGTGGGAAGCGCTGCATTTTATCTAGATTTATTATTAAAGTTCATAGATATGAACTATTTGCCTCAGGAGTTTCCCTAAATGAAACGGTGAAAGTAAACATTACCATGGACATCTCAATAAAAGAATAAACACATTAAGGGTTGTTTGTTTGCTGAAATTCGTATTAAAATCTGTTTTATTTATATTGTGCAACATACATTTATAATGTTTTATGCAAAGTATATATTTTGAAAAGGGGAAAAACAATAAATGGTTGTATTAGTGCTGTAATGTTTAAATAATTTACCATTTAAAACACGTGAAGGTCATGTGACCATCAGGAAGAACGCAGCATCCCATTTCTCAAAGGACACGTTCTCTGCCCTCGCGGTCTCCTGAGTTCGTTCTTCCGAGGACACCTGGCAAGACCGGTCTCCACAAGAACACAAGTCCGTTCTCTGCGTTCTTGAAATTGAGAAACAGCCATCATCTCCCCTGACAGCTGAGCAGGACTCTGCAAGATAAACTATGAAACTCTGACCAATATGAGGAGAGTTTACTCACACGTGACTTGTTTTAGCTCTTTTGGTCCGTTTGGAAATTTTGCCGTGTGAAAGTGAACCGCACCAAGAGCAACAATGTAACAATTTTAATCCCTATTTCAGAACAACTGAATTGATTCACAGGTGTAAAAGCACCCTAAAAGTGCTTGATTAAGACAGAATTCAGTTAGAATAACGAATCGTGAAAGCAAAAAAAGGTTGTTTTTTTTTTTTTTTTTTTTTTTAATCTATAAGAGACTGTTAAGTCATATCATAGAAGCAAGGGTCACCTTTTCCCAAATATCCTAGTGAGTGAATGTGATATTAGGTTTGATGCGTTCCATTTTTGCTCAAAGTGTATTTAATGTTATTCTGCACTTTGCATCAAACTGTAAAGACGAACAGTATTGTAGAATCCCTTTGAAGCTGACGGTCTGGACGTAGGAGTTCAAATTTTTTAACGGATCCGCAGCTCAGATCTGATCTGAAAATTCCACGCAGCTCCTGGACTACTCTCCATTGGAAATTAATGGCTTTTATGATTTCAATTTCCAAATAACAAATTGTCATGATTCAATTTAAAACATTGACAGCCAATCTGAATCCAGACGACAGACTTGTAATAAATGATAAAAAATAATGGAATAGTTTAGATGTTTTAGTTATTATCAACTTTCTTGTTGTGAGCAGGGCAGGCCTTAATGTGTATAAACTAAACTTGTGTATGTTTTAGATGATCTGCTTACTCCTATTGACATGTTAACCAGGTTTCTTTCTTGCTTGTTTTTCTCCATACACTATGTCTTTATATGATTTAAATAACACACATCATGTCAATACACAGTACATTGTTACATTTTCTGATTAAATCGGGTCAAATAAACTAATGATGTATTCTTACTAGAATTCTCCTGAATGGCACATGCTATATATATATATATATATATATATATATATATATATATATATATATATATATATATATATATAAAACTACAATATATTTTTCTGTGTTTGTCTCAGGGTGAGAAGGGTTCTCTTGGTTTGGTTGGTGATGTTGGAGTTCAGGGGCATCAAGGAAAGGAAGGCCCTCCTGGATTTCCTGGTCTGAAGGTACAGTTGCTCATGGCTGCGTTAAGAGCTTCAGAATTATTCAAAGTTATATAATACATAAAACATTTGTGTAGTCCTCTATTTCCAACCTAACCTCTTAAGATAACATACAGTCAAAATTATTAGCCCTCCTTTTAATTAGTTTATTTATTTTTTTAATATTTCCCAAATGATGTTTAACAGTGCAAGGAAATTTTCACAGCATGTCTGATAATATTTTTCTTCTGGAGAAAGTCTTATTGTTTTATTTCGGCTAGAATAAAAGCAGTTTTTAACTTTTTAAAACCCATTTTAAGGTAAATGTATTAGCCCCTTTAAGCATTATTTTTTCGATAGTCTTTAGAACAAACCATCGCTATACAATAACTTGCCTAATTACCCTAATATATATATATGGCAGCACAGTGGCACAGTGGGTAGTGCTCTCGCCTCACAGCAAGTAACCTGTCTAGTTAACCGTATTAACCTAGTTAAGTCTTTAATTGCCACTTTAAGCTGTATAAAAGTTTCTTGAAAAATATCTAGTAAAATATTATCTACTGTCATCATGGCAAACATAAAATAAATCAGTTATTAGGGATGAGTTTTTAAAACTAGTATGTTTAGAAATGTGCTAAAAAAATCTTCTCTCTGTTAAACAGCAATTGGGGGGAAAAATAAACAGTTGGCTAATAATTCAAGAGGGCTAATAATTCTGACTTCAGTTGTCAGTATTTTATTAGTGTATAATTGTATTAGTGGAATGGAAAGGTGGCTAATTCATTACAATTTGTACAAAAAATGTATGATAGTTAAATGAAGGCATGTCTCCCAAACCTTTCCCTCATTGGTGGATGAGTAAATTGTACTCAAATGTATGAAAGCGAATGTACACATTTGAACAAAGTAGCCATTACACCAATAAATAAAATAAAATAAAACCATTTAAAAGTCATTAAACCATTCAAAAGTTATGAATTGCAATGAGGTTGTGTTGCTATTTCTATATAATACCTAATATAAGTTTTTATCAAATAGTTTATGGCACACTTATGTTAATAAAACTCCCAAATGAGGATCTTACCACATTTTAATTGCCTTATTTTTGAGATAGGCAGTCCATTGTAAAATTTGCTTTATGAATTAAATAGTCTTGACATATTTTTATGTTGAGTATATACACTCACCGGTCACTTTATTAGGTACACCTGACCTTACTAGTACTGGGTTGGACCCACTTTTGCCTTCAGAACTGCCTTAATCCTTCATGGCATAGATTCAACAAGGTACTGGAAACATTCCTCAGAGATTTTGGTCCTTATTGACATGATAGCATCACACAGTTGCTGCAGATTTGTCGGCTGCACATCCATGATTTGAATCTCCCATTCCACCACATCCCAAAGGTGCTCAATTGAATTGAGTCTGGTGGCTGTGGAGGCCATTTGAGTACAGTGAACTCATTGTCATTTTCAAGAAACCAGTCAGAGATGATTTGCGCTTTATGACATGGCGTGTTATCTTGTTGGAAGTAGCCATCAGAAGATGGTATGAAGTGGTCATGAAGGGATGGACATAGTCAGCAACAATACTCAGGTAGGCTGTGTGCCAAGAAAATATTCCCCACACCATTACACCACCATCATCAGCCTGAACCAATGATACAAGGCAGGATGGATCCATGATTATATGTTGTTGATGCCAAATTCTGGCCCTACCTCATGAATGTGGCAGCAGAAATCAAGACTCATCAGACCAGGCAACATTTTACCAATCTTCTATTGTCCAATTTTGGTGAGCCTGTGCGAATTGTAGCCTCAGTTTGCTATTCTTAGCTTACAGTAGTGGCACCCGGTGTGGTCTTCTGCTGCTGTAGCCCATCTGCCTCAAGGTTGGATGTGCTGTGCATTCAGAGATCCTCTTCCGCATACCTCGGTTGTAGCTAGTTGTTATTTGAGTTATTGTTGTCTTTCTATCAGCTCAAACCAGTCTGGCCATTCTTCTCTGGCATCAACAAGACATTTGCACCCACAGAACTGCCACTCACTGGATATTTTCTCTTTTTCATAACATTCTTTGTAAACCCTAGAAATGGTTGTACGTGAAAATCCCAGAGGATCAGCATTTTTTGAAATACTCAAACCAGCTCGTCTGGCACAAACAACCATGCCATGTTCAAAGTCACTTAAATAACCTTTAATCCCTATTCTGATGCTCATTTTGAACTGCAGCAGATCATCTTGACCATATCTACATGCCTAAATGCATTGAGTTGCTGCCATGTGATTGGCCGATTAGAAATGTGCGTTAACGAGCAGTTGGACAGGTTTACCTAATAAAGTGGCGGGTGAGTGTATGTGTTTGTGTTAAAGTACAGTACATAATATATGCACTAGATAATGTTGTTTGACATTTAACAACATGTATGCAGTGTATAGACTGTTCTCATTAGAGGACTAATCCATGTTGATAAATAACTATGTGATTTTTGTTTTACCGCTTAGGGTTATTTGGGTATACCAGGCATCCCGGGACGTAAAGGTTCTAGGGTACGGTGTGTGTGAGTGGGTTCATATATTTCCAGTGACACTTGCAGTATAACTGAACACAAGCCAATGTCTTTCTTGTTCTCATTCAATAAGGGAATTTCAGGGACTCCTGGATTCTTTGGCCCTCCGGGACTACCGGTATTTTTTCAGCACCTTAGTCTTGATACCTTGAACATCATAGCTTGATCATATGTGGTTTGACAGAAATTCTTGTGAACATTGTGTTTTTCTCTTTCAGGGGCTTCCTGGGATTCAGGGACCAAGGGGGCCTCCTGGTCTCCCAGGATGCAATGGAACAAAGGTAATGCAGAAGCATGGAGAATCAGTAATTATATCAGTAAACACCAGTGTATATGTATTATTATATTATCCTAAAGGTCTTAGAATGACATTGATTTCTTCTAGGGTGAGCCTGGTCCTCCAGGTTTAATTGGGCCAATGGGGCGTCCTGGAATCCAGGTGAGTCAGATGATAATTAAAAAGTTATACAAGGTGAGATGGAAAAGACTTACCAAGAAACTCACCAATGATCAGTTCAAATCTATGAAATTGATAAATAACTCTAGAGCAAATCAATAAATAATGTGGTATAAACTAATATTACAAAAGTAATTATTATATGCCACACAGTTATTAAATGGCAAATAGCAATATTTTAAAAATATGTTGTTTTGTCTGCAGTGATAGCCTTGTGGGTAGTGTGCCATCATATAGCAAGTAATGTCCCAAATTTAGTCCCGACTCATGCCTCTTTCCCGATCCCATACCCCCACTTTTTCTCAACATATGTTGAGAAACACGGTGGCTGGAATTGCATCCTCTGCATAAAACATATGTAATTTTGGCAGTTCGTTTTGCTGTGGCAACCCCTGATAATTCTGGAACTAAGCTGAACTACACTCGAAAACCCAAAAAATGTATTTAACTGTTTGAGGAAACTGATTGCGGCAAACCATTTTAAGTTTTGAAACAAATTGGTTTAAGTACTGTAAACTAAAATATAAATTGAGTCATGCACACATATATAATTTGTAACTTAAACATTTTAAGTTGAGTTATCAATAATAATATGAATTCCTTACATTTTATATAGCGCTTTTCAGGAAACTCAAAGCACTTTACACATTGGGGGGAATCTCCTCATTCACCATATTGGTGATTGCACACCACATACCAGCTGATTGGAACCTTAATTAAATTCACCTCAACCAGCTAATCAGGCTAGGCATACTAGAAACTTCCAGGGAGATGTGTTGAAGGAAGTTGAATCTAAACTATGCAGAACACCAGCCCTCCAGGACCGAGTTTGGACACCCCTGTATTAAACCTAAGAAACTTCTCTGTGAACTCTTGAATGGAAAGAAAACACACTGCAAATCAACTCGACCAGGCCTTGTCTCTTTAGGTCATGCCATGGGTAGGATTTATGCAAAATTTGGGATATCAGGGTATTCATTTTCCTAGTAGAAAACTCAAATAAGATTTCAGAAACATTGATATAGAGCACTGGTTCTCAACTGGTTTGGCCATGGGACCCTCATTTTTACCTGGTCATAAAGCCGCAACCCAAATTTTCAGGAACTATAATATAAGTTTAGGAATTATAATTCATTTGTATTTATTTGTTAATAAACACAAGTAGTGACAGATAAATCATAAGAAAATCACCAAGACTTACAGATAAGCAATATTTTACTGCTGTCATTTAACAAAATGTATCAAATTAAAGAAATATTACATAGTAAAAACATCAAATACTGTAAACAGTGGTTAGGGTAAGGAAAAGTAAAGTTACCATTAACTAAACTGAACTGTTAATAAAACGTTAACGCTGATCCTGTTGAACAGAACAAACCAGCAAATTAAAGTAAAATGATTAAAATAATCATAACTATTTTTCTAATAATCACCAGTTATTTGCTCTTCTGCTTTTGTGTGGGCTTTCTTGGCCTTTGCTACACGGTGAGCACAGTAAGATGAGCGGAGTGCCTGTACTTGTTTTGAACATGAAGATGTTAGGCACTTTTGTGATGCCCTCAGCTATTGGAGTCGTCTTTGAAAATAGTCCACAGGTTTGTCCTTGCAACTGGGATGTTTGGTTTCTAAATGTTGTTTTAATTTAGAAGGTTTCATGCTCTCTTGTGAGAGCACCTCACTACATATAACACACTGAGGTTTTAAGCCTTTTTTGTCGTCAATATATGTAAATCCACACTTAACATGGTAACACTTTACAATAAGATTCCTTAGTTAATGCATTTACTAACATGAACTAATCATGAACAACACATGTACAGCATTTATTATTCATATTTGAACATTTACTAATGCATTATTAACATCCAATTCCATGCTTGTTAATATTAGTTAATGCACCATGAGTTAACATGAACTAACAATGAACTACTGTATTGTCATAAACCAACATTAACTAACATGAACAAATATAGTAGTAGATGTATTGTTCATTGTTTGTTCATGTTAGTACATGCATTAATTAAAATAAACTAGTGAACCTTATTGTAAAGTGTGACTCTTAACTTATTCGGAGTCATACTTGGACTGAAGTTTCACATGTCAAACGGTATGTTTGTCGCATGCGCATTTCAAAATAAAAGTCTGATATAAGCAAAACAAGTGAAAAATTTGACTTTTTTGATCACACACTCCGCGACTCACTGAAAATGTGGGTCACGATCCACCAGTTGAGAAACACTGATATAAAGAATAAATCTGTTTGGAGGGATTTTGTAACTTTCTAGATCTTAAAGTCTTAAAAACCAAAACAGCACATATTTAAACTGTTATTTTTATTTTTTATTTTTTAACTTGTAACTATTAAAACCTTTGTTATTGTTGTTTTGCAGGGAAGGCCAGGAATCCAAGGACCTAAGGTGTGTTTTATTCAATTAGTCCTTTAAGAAGTGTTAGGCTTAGCACCTTATTTGAAATAAAAGTGCATGATAATTGTATGACAACCAATGATCATTGCTGTTTTAGGGGGAGACCATTTTTATTGCCGCTGCCGAACAAATGATAGGACTTACGGGTCAACAAGGCAGAGCTGGAGATCCAGTAAGAGAATTATGAATGTGAATGCGTTTTTTTATTCGTGACTTATATCATTAATTTTGTTGTATTCTGTTTAATTCTACAGGGTCCACCTGGGTTGCCAGGTGTTCAGGGAAATATTGGACCAGAGGGGCCTAAAGGTAACCCTGTAAGTTGTTCATTTTATTGCTCATCAAGATGAACATTGTTTTTGCATTACCGAGATACTAATGCAACTAATAATGCATTTAGGGACCACAAGGCATTCCTGGATTTCCAGGAGAGAAGGTTAGTTCTGATTTGATAGGCCAGTATTAGTTTGTAAGTGCGTGAGTCTAACATTTTTATGTGTAGGGTAAAGAAGGTCGGAGCATGGGAATACCTGGACCCAGCGGTCAAAAGGTTGATATTTTTTTAGCCTTTATTTTATTTTATTCTGTTCTATTTTATATTTCTGTGTGTTTAAATTTGTTTATGTGGCTCTTTTATAGGGGGAGAGAGGACCCCCTGGTATACCTGGACAAAAAGGCATAAAGTTATTTGCATCAGGACCAAAGGAGCCTAAGGTAACATAACTTTGTTATTTAAACGACATGCATTTTTTTCTTTCTTTATTATATTTCAGTTTGTGTAACCCAAATGAATAAACAATTATATAATCTCATTTTGGTTTCAGGGTGACACTGGGGATTCTGGAGACAGAGGCAGCCCTGGAATAATTGTGAGTATTTATTTGACATGCACTCTTTAAATTGTTAAAAATTACAGTCATTTACTATGGCTATCTGCTCTGTTCTTCAGGGTCTACGAGGTCGTCCCGGTCCTAAGGGGGAGAAAGGGGAAAGAGGAGACCCTGGGGGTCCGGTAAATAAAAAAAATTTGTTTCACTTTTCTTATTTATTTGAATTCTATACATTTCCTACATTTATAAATACATATATTTACATTGATACAATATAGGGCAGAGGTGGGCAAACTACGGCCCGCAGGCCAAATGCAGCCCTCTGAACACCTTCATCCGACCCGTGAGGGAGTTTTTAAAATGTTGCTTCTGAGAAAAGGATTGGTTTCAGAACTAGTAAATTAATGATGCAACACAATTGAACGCCATTTGATGGCATTATTGCACACGGTACAGTTAGCGCAACCAGTAGAATTTGAACACAGTCTCGCATAATACAACGCACTGAATGACTGAAAATAAGTCAGGCAAAAATTTGACTCTGAATGTCGTGTGTTTAAGAAAGAATGGACAACAAAATACTTCTTGACCAATATCGGACAGAAAGCGGTAGGTCTAATATGCCAAGAAAGTATTGCTGTTTTTTAAGATTACAACCTAAGGGGCCGATCACACCGAACGCGCATTTACGTTCCAAAAACGCGAGGTGTGCTTTTTAATGTCGTTAGTCAACGACTGAATCAGCTGGGTATTTTGCGAGAGTGTTGCTGTTGATATTAAAATGACTTTATTTTCAGGCTCATTGTTCACATTAACACACTCATAATACCATGATTCAGAATAACAAAGACTCAAGATTCTTTTCCGTTTTATCTCATAGTTTTAAAATTATAATTATGAGCATATTATTACTAGCTCAAATTAGATTATTGTAAATTTGACCGAATAGTAAACTTTAAGAATGATTTTTAATGTGATTTTTCTGTCCGATATTACATGTTTCATGCATACTGCCACTATTAATAAAAGTTTTTTTTTTGAAGGATTTGACATGTGGCCCTACACTTGGTTTACAAAACATGATGTGGCCCTCGGGTCTAAAAAGTCTGCCCACCACTGATATAGAGAGATGTATTATAATGTTTGCATGAGCTATTCATCCATTCATTTAAGAAAAAAACTTAATAGCCACACATTTCAGTTATTTATTTGAATTTTATTGTGTATTTTTTACATTTGGCATATATTCATCAAATGTTGCTCATTTGAAATGATTTTCAGGGTAAACCTGGAAAAGAGGGGCTACAAGGAGAGTTAGGCTCTAAGGTATATACTTTTTCAACTAAGATTTTTAGTGTGACTGCCAGAACTTTTTAAATAACCTATATATGATAGATGAGAGTAATTTGTAGACTGACTTTGCTATTTTATTCTTTCAGGGAGGGAAGGGAGATAAAGGCTATCCCGGAGATACAGGCATAGAAGGGGAGAAGGTATCTATTTTTCTGTCTGTCTGTCTATGTACAGTAAAAAAGTTGGACATTTTAAATGCAGTGCATGTTGTTCTTGTGGATATTAAAAATGAACCTTAATTTTGGTGTCAGATCATCAGATTTTGAGACCAAAAAGGACAGTCTTGCATAAGAGCACAATTGCAAAACAGTGCAGAAGTGCATGGACATTTCTGCAGATGATTTACAGACAATGTGCAAATTAAAAAGCAAAGACATAACATCTCATTTACATATTGATCAACAAAATAAGTGCATCACAAATTAGCCAGGTGGGAATTAATTAAAATTAGTGCTCATAAGATGCAGGTAATCTACTATGATCAGCCACGGAACAATATTTATTTATTTTTCTATTGGGATAAGTGGGGGCTAGATAAATATGTCTGCTAAGAAAATAAAAAATAATCATGTATTTATGCGAGATGCATATTAACATATTTGGCAATATGTTCAGGCGATGTGCTCCTCTGTCATTCAAATAAACATGCGTGGAAAGCATTTTCTGCCTTATACCACAGGCATTGTTTTCTGTGGTCCCTCCTCCTGACAAAAACTGCAGCCATTTCAACCACAACATTTAAGACATGCTTTTTGGACATCAATTAATGGTGCAAATTCCTAATTTGAGCAGCGCAAACATTAGTAAATCACAGATGCATGCTTAATTTAAAAACTACCCTTCCATAAAATTAGCGTCTCACCAGGAAGCTCCTACAAATGCTTATTGAAAAAGGTCAGGTGCAAAAATAGGAGTGTCTATGGGTTCTTTTAGCACTCTTGTGCATGTGTTAATAACAACAAGTACTGTTTAGCACCGTTTGTGCTAGAGCAGGCCATTAGTAAATAACGCTCCAGGGACCGACGAGTCTTCGCTGAGGCCAGCTTCCAGCCTCCACTGCTGACACTGCAGCTCTGCACAAGACTTTTGGCCAGCGGAGAAATTAAAATGGTCGTGGCCAACTGAGTCAGGTTTCTCTCAAGGTTTTTTTCTTCACTCTCCTATCGGTGAAGTTTTTTTTCCCTCTCCGCTGTCACCTCTGGGTTGCATGGTTCAGGATCGGTAGAGCTACGCATCGATGAAATTGCTCTTCAGTGTTTGGACTCTCAGTAATGACTTTAAACCACACTGAACTCAGCTAAACTGAACTGAACTTAAACACTAAAAACTGAACTACCCTGATCCAGTTACTATGAACATTTATGTAAAGCTGCTTTGACACAATCTACATTGTAAAAGCGCTATACAAACAAAGCTGAATTGAATTGAATAGTAAATCTGGCCCCATATTTGTATTAATCTGTTTCTTTGTGTATATTTCTAGGGTCAGAAGGGTAACCCTGGCCCCCCTGGTACGCCTGGAGAGGTAATGATACATTCATTTATGGAAGTTGTACAATCTCTTGATGTTTAATTTTACTTTAACCAAATTGAGGAATGCATATTTTTGTGTTGCTTACATTTAATCTGTATTTTAGTTCATTGTAATAAATACAGAGGTCAAAGGTCAAAAAGGGGATCCTGGGCCACCAGGACTTCTTGGTTTACGAGGTAGTGAAGGTTAGTAACAAAATAAATTAATAACATTCATGCACAAACAAAAGAGTAATGAAAAGTCAAAGGATTTAACAAAAAAATGCTCTTTTTATAAAAGGTTTCTATGGTTTTCCTGGATATCAAGGACTTCCAGGTAAATGATGTATCTGTAATTATACTTTTTTCCACACGCACAAACAAATGTTAACTTCCTCCTTTTTAAAATATGTTAGGGACCCCCATACAAGGACCTAATGGAAAACCAGGTCTACCAGGGTTTAAAGGTTTGAAAGGGGATAAAGGAGAGCCTGGACCTGACATCACAGGACCCAAAGGTCGTGATGGCCAACGAGGGGAACAAGGACCCCCTGGTGATCCTGGACTTCCGGGACCTTCAAGTAACTTTTGTCAAATGCTGTCAAATACAAAATCATTTATTAACAAACTTGTTGCAGCAAATTTTGGTATTTGCATGTCTCAGTGGCATGTCTGTTTGTTCACCTTTTCCACATCCCCAGATGTCATAAGCCGTTTGGGACTCAAAGGACTCAAGGGTGATAAAGGTCTAATAGGCCCTGAGGGTCTGCGTGGGGATCCTGGGAACCAAGGTGAGATTTAGCTTTCTAACAGAGTATGTTCAAATGAATATTCCTGGTTCAAGTGTAAAATTAAACTCAAATTAAGCTTTGTTTATTTGAAAGTGCCCTATAAAGAAATCTGGGTATACCTAGCCATAGTCAAATAATAACAACCCCGGCTCATTCTGAAGACGTTGTCCCGTGGCTGTTTCTGGAGACCGCAAATTATTTCCCGGGAGGTACGTATTTTTGCAGTTTTTGTTTTCGTGAATCCGCGAGAGGCTGCTGTGTGCACTTTTTTGCATCTCAGCGCACCCGCGCTGTTCTCGCGTAAACTCACCAGAGGCCACTGTCGATTGACCGTCTGACTGACTGACTGAATGATTGACTAGGCGACATGCCAATCGACTGACCCACCCTCCTCCTTCCCTAAACCCAACCAATTTCATCGGTTGACCCTCCCACCCAATCAACGATTTACAAAAGTCGTCCAGAAAAAGAAAAGCCCTCGTCTGATTTTTACCAAGTTTTCAGATTTTACCACATTGTCACCCTGTTATGAACGTGTTCACTTTATTTTTTGGATTCTGTTTTTGTCTTACCTGATTTCTGGAACCGCTCCCCCTCGGACTTGAACCCGGTCGCCGTTGTCGTGGTCAACTCCACTTTGCTTCTCAAGTCTGCCGACATACACGATGAGCTAACTGGACAAACTGGTTACAGTGGAAAAGCCCTCCACATGGAGGTAAGCTGTCAGCTGGAAATCGCAAAAAGGAACCGCGTCATACTGCCCCGTAGCGTTCACTTAAAAAAATGCAGCCATACGTACCTCCGGCTACATAATTCTAGGTCTCCAGAAACGTCCACGGGAATACGTTTTCATAATGAGCTTGTGTTGAATAAAAAGGGATCAGCGTATGGAAATGGCAATACTGTAAGTCTCAAACATCTTTGTTTCTTTGTTCTTATACAGAGAATTAACTCCGTGTTAGAGCAGAGCTTATTAATATTCATGACCATTGCAAATATGGTCAATTCAGAGCTTTCTGGAGGTTGTTGAACTTACCCATGGCACTTACCTACTATGTAGAACATTTCTGAACACATATAGCTAATTACATAATTCTATTATTTGTCATTTTAATACAGGAGAGCAAGGAGATCTGTGCAGGCTATGTGCTGCTTCTGCTGCTGATCCTGGTCCTCCAGGACAACCTGGGGATTCAGGCGAACCCGGCAAACCAGGTGAACTCATCAAGTTGGCCACAGCTATTCATAGCAACCTTTTCAGTTTAGGTGCAGCACATTTAAAATTAACTGGAAAATTAGAGATATATTGATAATGTATCCGTTAGTCCAGTTTAGAACCCAATAAGGTTGGTCCAATTCCAAACTTGGTAAGCCAAGTACAGTCATCATCAAGTTGGCCAGAAACAGAAAGATGCCTCGCAATATCCTTGAATCCACCAGTTGTCTTCTTTTTCATCTAATTGCCTTTAAAACTCATCTTAAGATCACCTGTATCTCTGTTTTGAAATCTAACTGAAGGTGGATTTAATATTTAAAAAATCAGAACAAATCAGGCTCAGTGTTTTGGAAATAATGTTATCAGCAAATGTTAGTAATTTACTGCATACATTTTTACTGTATATATTTATTGATCATTTCTTGGTATTTAGTTAGAACATTTTCCATACTTTCAGTTCCCATCTAATTGATATATAGATTTTTTTTATTTTGGAAGTTGGTTTCACTAATGAACATCAGATCGATTAACATTAATAAACAATTTCTCCAGGTGCTGTTGGAATTCAAGGTAATAAAGGATCCAGAGGCTTGAAAGGTCCAATTGGTCCAGCTGGTCCTCCGGTCAGTTTATCTACATAGCTGTTATCATCCTCATTAAAAGCAATCATTTGTCCAGATTGTTTAGTTGACATTTTAACGTTTTATGTTCACAATTATAGTTGAATGTGTTGATTTCTGATTGATTTAATATGATGATTTATTATTACTGAAGAGTTTAAATGTTTTCACAGGGTTTCTCAGGTCTTACAGGTTTTCCAGGGCCTTCAGGCCCCAAGGGAGAAATGGGGATGAAATATGAGATTGGGGAAAAAGGCTTTAAAGGAGACACTGGTGCAGTAGGACTATTGGGATTAAGTGGACAAGATGGTTTACCAGGCATCCCTGGCTTCAAAGGGCCACCGGGAGAAAAAGGAAAGCCAGTAAGTACTTGAAACCGTATCATTAATTAACTGTCTTTTCGGCTTGGTCCCTTTATTAATCCGGGGTCACCACAGTGGAATGAACCGCCAACTTATCCAGCATATGTTCAACACAACGGATTACAAGTTATTGTATAACGATGGTTTGTTCTGTAGACTATCAAAAACAAAATATAGCTTAAAGGGGCTAATAATATTAACCTTAAAATGGTGTTTAAAAAATTAATAACTGCTTTTATTCTAGCCAAAATAAAACAAATTTGATCAAAAATATGATCAGAGATACTGTGAAGATTTCCTTGCTCTGTTGAACATAATTTAGGAAATATAAAAAAAAAAAAATCAAAGGGGGCGAATAATTCTGACTTTAACTGTATACACGCACGCATGCACACACACACACACACACACACACACACACACACACACACACACACACACACACACACACACACACACACACACACCGTTACAAAGTTTCTATTTACAGAATTAATAATAATAATAATGAAACTTGCAATGAAACTTTTAGTCAACAAAATGTGCGATAGGGACCATTAAAATGAAGTATTACCAATTATTTAACTAATAAATTCAATTCTTTAATTATTGAAATTTTAAGTTAATTGGTAATTTTAAACAAATGAATTATCACAAATTATATGGCTACAATGTTGTGAATATCACCTTTAACAAATAACAAATAAAATATCATTAAAAACAAAAGCATGTTTTATGATCAGTGTCATTGGTTGGGCAATTCTAGAATTTATTGAAATATTATGACAGGTATTTTAAATAGTGACATAACATAATTCAAAATCCTATCAATGACACAATTACAAATATTAGATTTCAGAATTAAATAAATAGAATTATTAAAATAATAAAAATGAATACATCAATTTTTTATTATCAGCATTTTATTATTAAATCCACTGTTTAAACAATTACATTTATTACAGGATTAAATAATTAAAGCATAGGTGTTAAATAGCATAACTTATTATATTGTTTAAATATATATTTATATATATAAATGTAACTCTTTAAATAGTATAGTTGAAAATAAAAAAAACCCAAAGGTTTTATAAAGCCCAACTTGCCATTGGTGTTTATTATAATTATAGTTTGCTCAACTTTCACCTATTGCCAACAAAGCTTTAGCTGTCACCCAAGTTATATTTGGTAATTATATGCTGGGATGATCATCCCATCATTGTCTGGGGCACAACACATTCTTCACCTTTGCTTTGTTGTAAAAGCATTGTGGGAAAAACCTTTATATAGACCAAAATCACGATCACAGCATAAGCACGCAACTTCCTCTGTGCTGGAATCTGATGGCTAATTAACAAGGTGCGTAAACTACAGAAGAGTCAGAGCTGTCGGTGGTCTGTGTTTGCAAACGCATCTGCAGGATTATTAAACGGCACACACACACACGTAATGAAGAGCTCTGTGGAGAGTGCCCAGTGCCCTTCCAGCTGCAACCCATCACTGGGAAACATCCATACACAATCATTCACACACATACACTGCGGACAATCTAGCTTACCCAATTCAACCATACCACGTTTTTGGACTGGTGGGGAAAACTGGAGCACTAGGAGGAAACCCACGCCAACACAGGGAAAACATGCAAACTCCACATAAAAATGCCACCTGACCTAGCCGGGGCTTTAATAATCAACGACCTTGTTGCTGTGAGGCGATTGTGCTACACACTGCACCACCGCGCTGCCCTTGAAATCATATCCTTTGACATAACTGAAATAGCACTTGTCTAAATTTGTATACTCAACATTAAAGTAACAAATCTGTATATATTAAGTGAACTTGAAACAAATTTATTTTTCAGAGTGCTTTAGCTCCTAAAGGCGATCAAGGATATCCAGGTGTTGGTGGGGAACAAGGTAGCACAGGTCCAATGGGAAGTCAAGGGTCAATGGGTGTTGGGTCACCAGGGGCACCTGGAGAAAAAGGAAATTTGGGAGTAGTGGGCCGGCAAGGAAATCTTGGAGATCCAGGTATGAAGTCATGCAGTGTATGTTAAAATAACATTTTTTCTGTAGTTTACTATACCTAGAAACAGTGTAGCCTAACACTAGCTAGGAGTTAAATTGTTAAAGCCCAGATATGATGAATGGAAAAACTAATACAAAGGTGTTTGTGCAGAAGATGACAAAAGCTATCCAAATTCAGTAAAACTCTAACATGTATCTACTAGTGGCGCAAAGGAGAAATAGACTCAAATGTTACGTTTGCATCCTGCAGGTGAAAAGGGATCTCCAGGACCAGTACAAACAATACCTGGAGACCCAGGAGAGCCTGGACTGCCTGGTTCACCTGGTCTACCAGGACCTCCAGGTAAACAGTGGGGATAAAAGACTTGTAAGATGGACAAGCAGACTAAGAGGAAAATGTATAATGGTTTTAATGTGTGTATTAGGTAATGAAGGTTGTGCTGGGGTTCAAGGATTCCCAGGATTGTGTGGGTTAAAAGGAGAGAAAGGACTCTCAACACCAGGAGATACTGGACTTACTGGTCCAAAAGGTGGGTAAGAAGCTCATGCAAATGCTATAAGTCAAATAACAAATGAAACAACTAATTCTGCTAATTTAATTACTTGGTTTTAAACTGTATTCAAATTTGTAGATATTTCTAATTAAATGATGTCATCATATGATGACACCCCAGTCTGATTTCAATTTCATTTAATTGTTGTAGGTGATAAGGGTGTGAAAGGGAGGCAAGGTTCACCTGGTTGTGGAAGTATAGGCCGTCCTGGACCTCCAGGGCCACCTGGAATGCCTGGCCCAAAGGTCAGTGTGGTGACGCCCATTGCTGGATAGATTAAATAATGGCAGAGCTTTGTAGCAATTTGTATCAAAGCTTCCATCATTCAGCATTAAAATTATACAATGAAACCAGTTTAATGAAATAGAATTTATTAAAATTCATATCTCAGGGTGAAATAGCATTTGGCTGCCCAGGGGCAAGGGGTAGAGAAGGTCTGCCAGGAGATGAAGGTTGCCTTGGTCCACCAGGAATCTCTGGTCCTCCTGGATTATCTGGATGTCGAGGTCAAAAAGGACAGGATGGACCACCTGGAGAATTTGGTTGGTGGAATCTTTGTTAATGCACTTAATTACTCATAATTTCTTCCCTAAGGAATATGCAAAGTACACACACCAAAGTATACATACAGTCATTGCAAGTTTTTTTTTTCCTTTTTCCGTCAATTGGCTAAGTTTCTTCCTTACCACTGTAAGCCTCTGGCTTGCTTGGCTGGGACTTGTGGAGCTGTGCATCGATAAGAGTTGCTCTTCAGTGTTTTGGATTTCTGCAGTGGCATTTGCATTACACTGGACTAAACTGAATGAAACTAGAACTTTACTAGAACTTTATTTGTTACACTTTTTTGACACAATCTACATTGATTGTAGATGATTTTATACCTTTTAATAGGGATGATTTTTATACATTTTTTGCCCCAAAACACTTAAATATCTGTCCACCTTTTACATAAAATCTTTCCATCTAGGTGTGCAGGGTTTTGATGGTTTTCCTGGAGTGGCTGGTGTTCCAGGATGCTGTATATCAGGGGCCAAAGGAGATGAAGGTCCCTCAGGAATCAGAGGAGCAGATGGACCCCCTGGTATGTAAATTTGACATTTGTAGATACTTGGTAAAAATTTGAAAAATAAATTGATGGCAAAATGGAATGAAGATACCATAGCCGCAGGACATTATGCATAGTAGGACGAATCCCCTCAATGAAGGTCACTGGGGCACATACTGTATATTGTTTTTAGGTTTGCCAGGTTTGAAAGGGCCACAAGGTGAAACTGGACTACCTGGATTGAGCATACCTGGTGTAACAGGTGTGGTTGGGATACCTGGGATCTTTGGACCAGTTGGTGCAGTTGGTTTTCGGGGACCAAAAGGTTTCCAGGGTCGAGATGGTTCCCCAGGATTTCCAGGTACTCTACATCTCTCATTTTTGGAACTTTGACGCTAATCAAATTTATGCCAAGATGATATTTTCCATTGTGTAGCAACAATTTTAATGGGTCATGAAACCTTTTGTGTTAGAGTCTGACATGGCTAAAGACACCAGTAATTGATGACTTATTACAATTAACTCTAATTGCACCATAAGGAGGTGAGGATCGAGGAAAGAGAAGGCTTCTTGAGGAGTTTTGTTTCAGTAAACAGGTGGATTCTTTGCACAGTTCTTTTCATTTTGATGCAAGATACATTTTAGCACAAATAAAAAGCAGTTGATAATGGAATAATACATTATAATACAATTGTGATAAAAACTAATTTAAAAAAGTGTTTTGTGGAGGTTGAAACTATTACACTATAAACAATTATCTCTATTATTCAATCCTGACCTGACCTGTTCTGACATTCTATCCTACCCATAAGATTATGCTACAGGCTATTTGAATGGTTGTGAGGTTAGTGTTAATGATTTGAGTGAGTTAAGGAAGATATAAGCCTTATATCATACCACTTCACACCGAAATTTACACTGGTTGCACAATCTAAAGGGTAGCATACTTCGTCTTCAGATATGCTGCCTAATTTTGAATGGGTGGTAGGTCAATCTGACATGGTTGGACAAATCGACAGAACATACAGTATATATTTAATGATGATGCTGTGAAGTGATGCCACAGGATGCCAGGATATATAATTTAACTTGATTTAAATCCTCTGCCCTCATTATTTTTCCTTGTGTCCTTTTCTCAAGTCCTGAAGGGATGGAGCTAAGACATGAGGATATGAAGCAAAGAAAGGAAACAAGGATGCAAAATTAGAATTGAGAAGCGTTTATTGACAAATCTAGATTTTGAACCCCAAACTAACACTGTCTTCTACAATACAGCACAAACGCCTCAGTTGAATCTCAAAACAACCTAGATTAGAGCTTTAATAACCATTTAAGCTGTTCTTTCTAAGAGGTTGAGTATGCCCTTTGGTCGATCTGCTTTGTTTTGCTCAGGTATACGGGGAGATCAGGGCAGTCCTGGAATGACTGGCCCACCTGGAGTAGATGGAAATCCTGGACCACCAGGGCTCCGGGGACCTAAAGGTTCAAACATTCACATATACAAACACAGCAGTGATATTGATTAAAGGTACTTTTTATTTTCTTTTAAAACAATATTAATTTATGTCTTCAATCTCTTATCAGGTTTAATGGGAAGGAATGGGGTCCCAGGTGATGAAGGAAAGCCTGGGGAGCCAGGAGACCCTGGGCCCCGTGGCCCAAAGGGACAATCATCAAATGTTACGTCTCCAGGAGAACTTGGTCCTCCTGGCCTACCAGGTGACTCATTCAACAGTTACATTTAAAGATTCCAGTTCAATATGCTGCTATGTGTCTGCATTCAGTTTGTCTGCAATCTCAGCTTTTGATAAAACTTGGGAGACTTTCAGGCTTTATGACATCCTCTGTGTTTTAGGTCTCCTTGGTCTGCCTGGTAGTAAAGGGGAAATAGGACTTCCAGGCATTTGTGGGCAATGTGGGAAGAATGGCGTTCCAGGCAGTTCTGGTCCACCAGGTATAGATGCTGAAATCCAAAACCTTGCTGTCTGCATTAGAACGAAGTATAAACATTCTATTTTTTAGGCCCTCCTGGTGACCCTGGCATAAAGGGGCTTCCTGGAAATCAGGGTCTTAATGGAAACTTTGGAGATCAAGGAGTTATGGGGTTTCCAGGCAAGTATATGTACACCCATTATTGTAAAAGTGGATTCAACATCACGATGCTTCATAGTGCATTTCCACAAATCATTTCACTTGTTAAAATGTGTTAATCATTTTATCTTGCAGGAGTGAAAGGTGTTAAAGGTTCACCTGGTTTTCACGGGGAGCCTGGGATTCCTGGTGTTCCAGGACCAAATGGACCAAAGGGGATCAAAGGTGATCCTAGCCCCCCTGGGCCAGAGACTCCAGGACTACTTGGTGAGAAGGTATCATTTTCAAAATGTTGTCAAAAAAGTGACATTCTAATACTGTTCTAAACCCTAATGCTTTAGTTACCTTATATGGTAACACACTAAACCACTACACTCTATTTGGATTATGTCTTTATTCTGTCAGGGTGAACCAGGGTGTGCTGGGGGTACAGGGAAGAAAGGTGACAAAGGTATATGTGGAATAAATGGGATCCCAGGTTTCTCTGGAGTACCTGGGGAAAGAGGAGTAACTGGAGTGACAGGAGATCCAGGTATTAAATTTATAAAACTTTAATTGAACTTGAAGGTTTCCAAGTTGATAAGTTACCAGTTTCTTCTAAAAATACTCAACTGGAGATTTTTCAATTTGTGGATTTCATTGAACTGATCTCAAGCTGGTGAAACAAAAGACTCTTATGGGCAAATTAGGCATACTTGTGGTGGCACCATTTCAGTGTCTGTCCAGTAAAGTTTATAATGACAAAGCTAATTACATGGTCAGATACAAGTCATACCGATCTGGGCCAACATCAGCAGCATCTCAGTCAGCATACATATGTTGTTCTCTCTTGAGTCTCTTCTGTACTTTTTTGTTTGTGAGAGCACTATAATCTGGGTAATGCTCTAAGTAATGTTTTGTATACTGTCAAATTCTTTTTTATTAAATAACAATATTTTGTTATGTATTGTGATTTTTATCAGGACCCCCAGGAGAAGCTGGTGATGATGGGTTTGATGGATTTCCAGGTCCACCTGGATGTGAAGGACCCTGTGGTCCACCAGGTATGATCTCATTCTAGATTTTTAAATGCAAAGTAAAATAAAACCCATAAAGACAAACAAACACCACATACGTGTATTTTGTAAAACATTACAAATTCACACGAGCTGTTTGGTTCAGTAATTTTCTGTATTTTATAAGGTGTTCCTGGCTCGCCTGGAGATCCTGGACCTCCAGGACCTCGGGGAGAACAAGGCAGAGATGGCATTCCAGGGTCAGCCGGAGAAAAAGGAGACAGAGGGTGTAAGACACAGCACACAAAACTGTAAACATGCAGAATTATTCTAAATAAACAATATTGATTTTGTTGTTTAAGGCACTATGACTGGGGATTCTGGCCTACCTGGCATCAAGGGTGAGAAAGGTATGTCCATGCTTAGAAAGCCCACCATTCTAACATACTGATCCTAAACACGTACCCATGCTTACACAATCTGTATACACCTAATGTCAGGCATTAAAGGCACCCGTGGACCACCAGGGCCATGTGGGCCACCAGGACCCTGTGGCCCATCTGGAGAAATTGGTTCTCCAGGCAAACCCGGAGAAAAAGGGCAACGTGGGTGTTCTGGACCACCTGGTGTCTGTATTAGTGGCCCAAAAGGAGAGCGAGGACCTAATGGGTTTCCTGGTCCACCAGGTGATTAGTTATCTTTGATTGTCAGTGATGCTTTATATTGCTAATACCTATAAATTCCCTCACCATATTAAACTTGCAAGCATTTGTGTAGTCCCAAAAAAGTGATTTACTATTATTTAGTTTCTGTAAAATGTTGCTACATAGTGTGCTTGGTAACCTGTTCTACTTAAAAAAAGATGTTTTTTGTGTGTTTATATGTAATTACAGGCCTCCAAGGACCATGTGGGCCTCCTGGAGACCCAGGTCCAGGCCTTAAGGGAGATAAAGGCTGTGTCGGGCCCCAAGGACGCGTAGGACCACCTGGTTGTACTGGTGACCGGGGAACTCCAGGTGAACCAGTAAGTGGACACAAAAGAGTACAAGAACTAGGGTGAAATTTTAAATTCAAAAAATGATGTACAGTTTTTATTAAAGAGCCATTATTATGTATTAAAAAAGATCATATTTTGGTTTTAGGGGTCTCCAACTGATAAGCTATACTTTTTGATAAGCATGCAAGGTCAAAAAACACCCATTGTCTTATAATATGCATTTATATTTACCTAATTATACCAACTCCCATATTATTCATTCAGCGATTCATTTGTTCCTGCTCTTATTGGTCCGATGACCCAGTCTATTGTGATTGGTCGACATGCGTTCAGCGTAAGACAGAGAAATGCCCACCAAGGCTTATCAACAAATTTATTGTAGCCAGAGCATTAAACCAATGCTATTAAACACCAGCATATTGCTGAACAAAAAGCTGAACTATTTTGAAACTTGACTGCCACACATGTGTAGGAACTTCTGATGGTGGCCATAGCAACGACAAACAGAAGTGGATTGTGAGCTCACAAACATATTTAAATCAGCAAACAAAGCGGCACGAGTCGCATTTTCAACGTGGTTTTAGATGCGATTTGAGAATATAAGTCGTTAACCAGATACAGTACAAACGGTTACAAGTAACAAAACACAATTAAATACATAATTTGCAAGATATAGAAAACAAGGAGGCAGCCATTTTAATCGCACTTACTTACACTTGTGAAATGGAGGAAGAAAATTATCCATGAACTGTTTGCTGTGAAGCTCCTGTCAAGCTCTGACAGTCCCATACATCAATAGTCTTTTCTGATCCTTCCTATGACAAACTGCCGATGAATCCCCCGTTGTAAGCATGTAGATTGCTGAAGCACTGATCAGAAAAATGACAAGAACACAGCGCAAGGCTGGGGCTATAATGCTAAGGTATTTTTGCATAATTAAACTTCAACCACAGCCTCATCTTTAGGTAGGGAAAAATAACACTAACTTTCCCTCACACTTCAGAGCATAACATGTTTAACATGATTCAACCGGGATCTGCTACAGCGTCTGTCTTCCTCTTTTTCTTTCTACAGTGTTTGTGTGTGGGGCTGAGATTTCAATTTTTCCTGGTTCTGCACGTGCAACAAATGAGTGGGGCTTGAGTTCCTACACAACTAAATACTCGTTACATCTGTGATTCATTCGAACCACTATGAGTCGACTTCTTTTATAGATGAATCAATAGTTTTTAAACATGGTGCACTTCCAGATTTAAGCCTTCGCTTAATATTTCACTTTACTTAGTGCTGTGTAACACACTGCATGGAAGGTCATTTTCAAAAACCCATAACAGGGGCTCTTTGTGTGAATCAGTGTTATTTTATTCACATACTATTACAGTAATTTTTTAATCTTGTATTGTAATCTTGTTTAATTGAAATGTTGAGTTTGTTTAATAGATCCAGTCATGTGATGAGCTGTCATGTTTCCAGGGTAAAGATGGAGATTGTGGTTTAAGGGGTCCAAAAGGAAATATAGGGCCTTTGGGTAGAGTTGGACCAGATGGTAAGAAATCTATGCATTTAATAAAAATATATTAGAATTGTGAATTAATTAAATTTGTAGACCAATAGATAAATATTACATTTTTCATTACTTTTTCTATAATTGCTTTAAAGGACAAAAAGGACAGTGTGGTCCTGTTGGACCTGCTGGATTAAAAGGTTGTAAAGGATCTCCTGGAACTAAAGGTGATTGTTTATAAACTGGCATACTATTATACAATCATATTTAAAAAAAAAAACATGACCATTTGTGGTGTCAAAATATAAAAATGTTTTTATCTTTGTCATTATTTAGGGCCAAAAGGCTGTGATTACACTGTTGAGATCTTTTCTACACCAGGAGATCGCGGATTTCGTGGAAAAACCGGTCAGAAAGGAGAACCAGGGGATAATGGAGATAAAGGATTGCGAGGTCTAAAAGGTACAGCATCACAAGCACACCTCCCAATGTGTGTATTTGATGTTTTGTGTCATTGTGTATTTGCATAATTTTCATCTTTTAGGAACAAAAGGTCAAAAAGGAGATATAGGAGCAAATGGACCTGATGGATCTAAGGGGATGCTCGGGCTGCAGGGAGACAGTGGAGAAAAAGGACTAAAAGGTAGGACTTAAAGTGTTCAAACAATACAGATCTTGTTTGGAAATATGTCTCCATACAGCAGATTGTCATTTGTGTGTGACAAAGGAATTCCTGGTGCTGTTTTGACTTCTTAACACATTATATAAGTGCTATAAGTTTTTGCTTTTGATTCATATACAATAAAATGTACATGCATACATTCAGCCTGGCACAGGATTGTTTTGGATGTTCTGTCAGGTTATAAAAGATGTTTTGTTGTATCTAAATTGCTAGGCAAAGGACTACATGTTTTGTTTTTTCGATTCAGACCAAAACAACGAAGCCAGCTGAAATACAAGTGTACACTTTTAAAAAAAGCTTTCTATTTTAATAATTGCTAATTTTATATTATCACAAAAAAAGTGAAATAATAGGGTTCCTTATTATTTCTTATTATTTGTATTATTTCTTATTTTTTTCTTTTACAAACACAAAAGCTGCATTTAATTAATACAAAATAAGTTTAATAAAAACTGTATATTGTGAAACCTGATTGTAATTTAAAAAATAACCCATTTTATTTTTGGGTTATCATTTTAAAATAACCCATTTCTGTTTTAATGATTTTTGAAATGCTGTTTTATTCTTTGGTAATGAAGTTTAATTGTAAGCGGAATCACAGAAATCAATCTAACATGATTATTCGACATTTATAATGATTATTTTTATTATTATCAAGGCTTAATTTGTGCTGGAACCGAATCCGGAACCTCTGAAATCTGATCAGGCACCTTGATTTACCAATTTCCCTCCTCACATGCAACCCCGCCCCGCTCTTTACTCTCTTCCGCGACTCTCCAACCCTCTTCACTTTCGTCTGCGACAACACTCCCACGCCCCCGCTCTTCAGTTTTGCCTGTGACACCTCTCCCTGTTCTGGTAACATGCCGGAACCGCTACCCTGATCTGTTCCGGGACCTCGCAATTTACAAATTAAGCACTGATTATTATTATTATTTTATTATTACTATTATCCAATGCAGTCCTTTAATAAATAGAACATTTAAAATATGTCCTTACTGTCACTTTAAATTAGTTTAATACATTTTTACTGAATAAAAATATGCATTTACAATTTTACCTACACCAACCTTCAGATTATCTACCTCACACGTTAATGACTGCTTAGTTCAACATTTTGACATTTGTCCAAAATTCCCAATAAATTTTGTGTCATTTTCATGTACTAATGTTTTGCATTCTAAGGTGCTCGGGGTTTGACAGGCGAAGTGGGTGCCAAGGGTGCACCAGGTGCAAAAGGTCCACAACTGAGAAAAAGAGACGGATTCCTTTTCACCAGACATAGTCAGACAACGGTTATACCAGAATGTCCTGCGGGGTCGAAACGTTTATACACTGGATATTCACTTCTCTTCATCAACGGCAATAACCGAGGACATGGACAAGACCTAGGCACGAAACACACACACAACATTTATACAACATTTCAAGCAAATGAACACAGAAGCAACCATTACAAGTGTTTACTTGTGTGTTTGTAGGAACTCTGGGAAGTTGTTTGCCGATGTTCAACACCATGCCTTTTATGGTGTGTAACCGTGATGAAACTTGTCGCTACGCCTCTCGAAATGACTACTCCTATTGGCTGTCAACAGACACACCAATGTTACCTGACCAGCAAATGATGTCTGGTGAAATACTGAAATGGTACATCAGCAGGTAAACAGATCATATATTTCCTCAGCAGACCTGTTGTTCGCTATATTTTTAGTTTTATATAAATTTGTATGACATGAAATAGATGAAATAATAGTAACATGAAAAAAAACTCTCTCTCTCTCTCTCTCTTTTCCTCAAAGGTGTTCCGTATGCGAGGCAATAGCTAATGTTATAGCAATTCACAGTCAGACCATTAACATCCCACAATGCCCTGTTGGGTGGCTTTCACTATGGGAAGGTTACTCCTTTGTAATGGTAAGAGGAAGACATTATTTACTAAGTATGGCAGGAAAGACATTGTGTGAGATCAACATGGTTGTTAGCTTGGAGGTCATCTGTATTCTATTGTATGACTAAACCTGGAAATCACTTAGTATTTAGAATTATGTATATACAAATACAGTGGGGGAAATAAGTATTGAACACGTCACCATTTTTATTAGAATACATATTTCTAAAGGTGCTGTTGACTTGAAATTTTCACTGGATGTTGGTAACAACCAAAGAAATCCATATATGCACAGAAAAAAAATTGAATTAGTTTACAAATTAAGTTATGTGTTATAAAAAGAAATGACGCAGGGAAAAAGTATTGAACAAATGAAGAAAGGTAGATGTAGAAAGGCAGTGAACGACCAGACAGCCGCTGAAATCTCTATTATTCAGCAATCCTCTGCCCTTCATCATTGTAAATAAATATTAGCTGCTTCAGTCCAACATCTACATTAGCAGGATGATGAAGATGAAACTTGTTTGGACAATTTAGCAAGTCAATGATCCAAAACACAGCCAAGGAAACTTTAACATGCTTTCAGAGAAAGAAAACCAAGCTTTAGAATGGCCCAGCCAATCACCTGACTTGAATCCAATAGAAAATACAAAAAGATCGGATTTGATAGACAAGAGACACAAAACCAGCAAGATTTTTACACACTGTTGAAATCTGTGAAAAACACCCGAGCAATGCATGTGACTTCATTCACCATCTAAGAGTCGTCTTTATGCTGCCATCACCAAAAACACCTTTTATATAAAGTGTTAAATACATTTCAGTATTTCTCCTCTAGTTTTTATTTTTTATTATGTTTGTATTGTTTATTTTTTTTTACCTAAATCTGGTTCCATTACATGTCAACAGCTGCAAAAACATGACATGTTCAATACATATATATATATATTTTTTTACACTGGTTATCATGTTTTTTTTTTTTTATTCATGATTGCAATTTTAAATTAGTTAAAGTTTTAATTGTAAGTGGAAATTACTTTAATTTGGCAGTTTATTTGATTTAGCTTGAATATTTTCCAAGAAATGTCAATGTTCATTTTTAGTCACTTCGTTCATGTCAATCTTTGGCTGATTGGAAGAAATTGTCATCTTAAAATATAAAAATATATAATGCGTTGTGCAAGTGCATTTAAATAACCCAATAGTCACAATGCTCAAACACTACAAAAATCGGCTGACATTACACTACATTAAACAATAAATGAATGTAAAATGTTTTAGTCTGCTGTTTGATTATAAACATTGTATTTCATATTAAAATGAATAAATGTTTGCATTTTATTTTGCTTACTACACTAAAAAATGTTCTGGTCAAGCAGGGGCGTTGCTAGTCATAAAGCTGTACTAAAGAATGCCATCCACCCCTATATATATATATATATATATATATATATATATATATATATATATATATATATATATATATATTTTATTAAATGCAAATAAATATTTATTATAAATATTTATAAGTATTATTGTTATTATACGATTATTATTCTAAATAAATATCCTCATTTTTACTTCATACAAAAAAATCCATCAGGAGACATCATAAGTA
The DNA here is from genome assembly GCF_052040795.2 of Danio rerio. Classification (NCBI taxonomy): domain Eukaryota; kingdom Metazoa; phylum Chordata; class Actinopteri; order Cypriniformes; family Danionidae; genus Danio; species Danio rerio. Next base: position 39,003,934 of record NC_141035.1, read on the forward strand.
AGATCACCATCATATTATTAAAACTTTAGTTTTGATGACGTGCAAAACTCACTGCGTGCCGACACCTTAGCATAAAAGACTGTTACGCCAGTTTCACAACGCATGATCGGCGCGTGTGCAGCAAGTACTTTTTTTGGTGTGTCATATAAGCATTTACTAGGGCACTGACAATTTTTATTGGGTCTTGCAACACCCCTGGGGTCAAGTATTTTTTTAAGGAAATGAGCTAATTTACTTTAAATTGATTAATTATAGAATTAAATATTTTTACATTATGCCACAAAAAATCTTTTTATAATACACTTCCATATACAAAGTATCCTAAAAACTGCAAATTGGAATGATGAGTATGGATAAAGTACATTATAAAAATATTAAAGTAGAAAAGCTATATTAAATGACAATTATATTTCACATTATTACCATTTTTGAATAGTTTTAGCAGTTGTGTGTGTATATATTCTAACGCGTTAAAACAAAAAAGTGTAATACAGCCTAACATTTTTTTGGTAAATTAAGATAATAAAAACTATGCTTGATCTGATTGATTTCCTTAGCAAACAGGAGTTGGCGCAGAAGGTTCTGGGCAACCATTGGTCTCTCCTGGATCCTGTCTGGAACAATTCCGGAAGATTCCATTCATAGAGTGTCATGGTCGCGGCACCTGCAACTTCTATCCTGATTCCTACAGCTACTGGCTTGCTTCACTCGACCACACCAATATGTTCAGGTACAAGACTTTTGACAATTTGTGTTAAAAGGGCAGACCTGGATAATTATTTCAGATTTGGTTGATTTTTTTTCAATACTAAGTATATATTAAGTAAACAACATCCTGACCCTTTTTATTGTAATTCCTTAGTATGCCAAACCGCCAAACAGCAAAACAGAAAGAAATCATCAGCCGCTGTCAGGTCTGTATGAAGCAACAGCCTCAAGGTGACCTTGCTTAAAGACTTGAACTATGAACGTCAGTTTTCCATGACTAAAGTCAGATCCTCGAGGTCAATCCTTCAACAAAGACATTTCTGACCCTGACACAAAATCGTGGATTACTGTCAATTAATTGTTTTTTTTTTTTTGGTTTTGGACTGACTTTATCCTGAATCCAAAGTACCAGTTCAGTGTTTATCAATCTCCAGTAAGGATTTTTCAGCCGTGTCTTGATCTTCCGCATCCTGTCCAGCACTTATAAATGTGTTTTTCCTCTTAACCTTAAGACTGAAATGTCAAATCAGGATTTGGGGTGACTTCAGTTTAGCTTTTTTAAAATATCTTTCATGCGTTCAGTGTAACCTTTAAATTTGTATACAATATGAAAGACTTTTGCTTGTGAGGACATTGCAATTTTAAACCATTGCAAAAATTCACAATTTAAATCTGCATTGAGAAACAGGCTCAGTGAATGTTAATTGAACTCAGATTGCTCATATTGAGCATAAACTGTGTATATTTAATTCAGTATTTAAAATGGATAGAAACAAAATAGATACATTTTTAGTTTAGTTTGGTTATTATGGTTCATTGGTCATTATTGTTAACGACACATTAATGTCTTGCTGACTAACACTTTACAAACACATAAGTTTATTGTGTTACTAATTTAATAAAATAAAATAAAAAAATAGCATACACTAATTTCAGGTGTTCAATGTTGCCAAATTATTTCAAATACATCCTTTGAGGAATTCCCAAAGGTATTTTCTAAGTATTGTGGATTTTTAGGCGGTTTCCATTGTAAGCAAGGCATGCCCAAAATTTGGACTAAGACTTACATTTTGCTTTATTATACAAATACATTGATTTGGATCCACTTGCAACTGGAATTTTATCCAATGGAAGAATTAGTATGTTTTTCACTATACACACTTTTTGTACAAAGCTTATTTGAAATAGTTTGTGGTGCTTAGATTTAAAGGAATGGTGCATCCCCAAAAAGTACATTTGCTGTTAATTTACCCACCCTCAGGCCATCCAAGAAATAGGTGACTTTCTTCCTTCAGTAGACCAGCCTGGAAGATTTTTAAGTCAACAACTATTGAAACTTTGAAGACAGTCAGGGTAGCTTTAGCTTGTGGTTTGAGGATCATCACAGTGAAGCAGGTGGAGCTGAATTCTATGCAGACTTGTTGACTCAGATTGATAGTGGAGCAGAATCCTCAAACGTAGCAGGCTCTGCAACAGGGTCAGGGTGTAAAGTTGGCTCCAAGTCAGGAATGGAGCAGGCTCTGGAGCTGAGTCGCGGAGTGGAGCAGCTTCAAGTCTGAGCAAGCTCTTGAGTGGAGTCATGGACTGGTAAATGCTCTGGAGCGTAGAGTGGGCTTGAGCAGTGTGGAGGCCAAACACAAAGGTTGCCAATTCCTTGGCTGAGATCTCACTCTGGAGACCTCACACTGGCTGCCAGTCTTGAAAGCCTGTGTGGTAAATGTTTGATTCTGAGGGGAGTGCGCATGATAGGGCAAGAGTCTGAAGTGCTATAATAGGATAGCGACTGTGATAAAGTGAGGCTCTGAACTAGCACATGTAATGGAAACAGGCTTTAAACAAGGCATCATGATGGGATGAGGCACTGAACAGGCAGCCATGACTATGTGAGGCTCTTAACAAGCAGCTGGGATATAGCAAAACCCTAGAACAGCAGCAATGCTGGGGCAAGGCTTTAAACAGGCAGCTTTAATGAGATAAAACCATGAAACAGTAGCATTGATGGGCAAGATTCTGAAGAGGCAGCTGTGATGGGGCAAAACCATAGAAAAGCAGCAATGATGGGACAAGACTCTGTAAAGGCTGCTCTGTTGGGGGAAACTCTGGCACAGAAGCAATGACAGGCAGGCAGCTGTGATGAGGCAAAAACCTGGTAAAGCAGCATTGATGGTGTAAGGCTCTGAACAGGCAGCTGTGATGGGGCAAAACCCTGAAACAGCAGCAATGACGGGGCAAGGATATGAACAGGCAGCTGTGATAGGGCAAAACCACGAAACAGCAGCAATGATGGGACAAGGCTTTGAACAGACAACTGTGATAGAGCAAAAGCCTGAAACAGCAGCAATGACGGGGCAAGGATATGAACAGGCAGCTGTGATAGGGCAAAACCACGAAACAGCAGCAATGATGGGACAAGGCTCTGAACAGACAACTGTGAAAGAGCAAAAGCCTGAAACAGCAGCAATGACGGGGCAAGGATATGAACAGGCAGCTGTGATAGGGCAAAACCAAGAAACAGCAGCAATGACGGGGCAAGGATATGAACAGACAGCTGTGATAGGGCAAAACTACGAAACAGCAGCAATGATGGGATAAGGCTCTGTACAGGCAACTGTGATAGAGCAAAAGCCTGAAACAGCAGCAATGATGGGGCAAGGCTCTAAACTGGCAGCTGTGATGGGGCAAAACCCTTGAAGAGCAGCAATAATGGGAAAAGGCTCTGAACGGGGAACTGTGACAAGACAAATCCCTGGAACAGCAGCAATGATTGGGAAAAACCACAACAGCAGCAGCAGCACTCGGAACAGGCAGGTATGATGGGGCAAAATTGTGGAACCGCAGCCATGATGGGGAAAAACCACAATGATGGGGCAAGGTTCTAAACAGGCAACTGTGATGGGACAAACCCCTGGAACAGCAGCACTGACAGCACAAGGCTCTGAACAGGCAGCTGTGATGGGGCAAAACCATGGAACAACAGCAATAATGGGGCAAGGATCTGAACTGGCAGCTGTGATGAGGCAAAACCAGGGAACAGCAGCAATGGTGGGGCAAAGCTCTATACGGGGAGCTGTGACAAGGCAAATCCCTGAAACAGCAGCAATTACTGGGCAAGGCTCTGAACAGGCAGGTGTTATGGGGCAAAATTTTGGAAGCGCAGCCATGATGGGGAAAAACTGCAATGATGGGGAAACGTTCTAAGCAGGCAGCAGTGATGGGACAAACTCCTGGAACAACAGCAATGACGGGGCAAGGCTCTGAACAGGCAGCTGTGATGAGGTAAACCCTTTGAACAACAGCAATGATGGGGCAAGCCTCTGAACAGGTAGCTTTGATGGGGCAAAACCCTGGAACAGGAGCTATGATGGGGCAAGGCTCTGAACAGGCAGCTCTGATAGGGGCAAAACTAAATGGCTTGAATGTGAGTAAATAAACCGCAAATCAAATGTTTTGAGTGAACTATCCCTTTAATGATGTTTATATTTAACTCTGAATGACTCAGAGTTAATGGTGCTATTTGATAGATGAATGAAAAGGAAAAGACTCATTGAGAGGGACAAAGTGTGTATATATGTAGTCATTATGTGAATTCATGAGACGCTTATCATCGTTTTTCATTAAGGAGATTTCCAGATGTCTCATATTCAATTAAAGGAGGAACATTAATGAATTATTACACGTAAAAGCTTGAATGCGTTGAGAAAATATGAGTGCAGTCTTGACAACATTCCTCAGAAAATATGAAAAATGTTTTTATTTGTTAATCTGCTTTGTCGCAGATCTGTTGCACTCAGGTGTATATTTCTTGTGTGTTTTTTTACTATACCTAATGATCGAAAGCTGAATTGGCTGGAAGTGTGATTCATGATTTAATGTGAATCCCAAATAATGTGTTTTGGGAAACTTAAACATGATTGCCCACGATTGGTTTAGAAGTTACTGGTCTCTTTTGACTGCAGTGTTAAATAACTTGAGAACTGTATAATTGAAAATGCTGCAACGCTCTTGTGTCAAAAAAACTAGAACAATGTGTAAATATTGAATATAGAACGTGCATGTATGTTTTAGGATCACAATAACATCTCGATTTCTCTCTATACTGATTTTAATTGCCACATTAAACAATCCACCAGTCTTTAAAAATGAATATTGTGTTTGGATGTGTAGTAATATTGCACTAATTGAATAAATAATCTTTTAAATGAAATGTATTGTATGTGAATGACTACATATTCTATCTCATAAGCTTAACTAACTATACTTCAGCTTAGTTTCTGATTTATCAGGGGTCACCACAGCGGAATGAACCACCAATTACTCTGACATATGTTTAATGCGACTGATGCCCTTCCAGCTGCAATAATTAAATTCAATTGATGTTTATTTATATAGCACTTTTACAATGTAGATTGTGTCACAGCAGCTTAAAACAGAAGTTCTAGTAAATTGAAACTGGTGTCAGTCCTGTTATTTAGAGTTCAGTTCAGTGTGGTTTAAATAAGCAAAACTTAAAATATTAATTATTATACTTTGCCAGTCCTTCAAAGCACTGGGTTTTTAATGATTTTAAATCATTAGGTTTATAATTATACTTAGTATGATCCAATAATATATTTTTCATATTGTAATAAGTACAACATACATCTGTTAGAAGGAAGATGGAACATTGTCACCGATATTTCACACTGAATTTTTGCAAATATTATTTTAAGCATTCACTTTACTTGCATTTAATGTAATTTCTGTGTATATACTGTAAAATAACTTCTTTATATGTGGTTTATTGTGGACGCAGAGGCAGATTTTACCAATAAGTCAGGTAAGCGGCCGCTTAGGGCCCCAGGAAATCTGGGGGGCCCCAAAAAATATCTATTAATTATACCTATAAACTATATATACCATGTTTTCTACCATATTTTGTATGGTGAGAGATAAACAAATACAATTTTAATGTAATTAAATATAATTTAATATACAATCAAATATAATATTATAGTAATGTTATGTAATAATAATATTACAAATTAAAATATCCATCATGTAGTAGTCCAGCAGTCAAATTTATAAAAAATATATATATTTATTAGTTGTAATCAATTTTCATTTAATTCATTTTAAGAAACCTACTTAAAATGTAGAGATTGCATTCATTTAAAAATTAGAAAAATTAAATAAAAGTAGAAAGGGTGCATTTCAGGACTTGGGCCCTATAGCTGGAATTGCTTAGGGCCCCAAAATCACTAAATCCGCCCCTGTGTGGATGCTAAAATGGAACATCTCATCTTTTACCTATAGATATGAACATTTTGTGTATGTAATTACTTTAGATTTCTTAACTATTGTAAGTCAAGCTTACTCTGACCACAAGATGTCAGGACAGAGTCTCTTTTAAAACCCTAATGCAAATATATTTAGTAATTTTTTCACTTTGCACTTGCAGTTTTGAGTTTGGCTTTGAAAGGTCTCTATAAACATAAAATTGCACTTATTAGTAGTACTGTGACCTCTTAATGAAATGATTTTAGCTCAAACTGAAATGTAACCTCACATTTAGAAGAGCCACCATCCAAAGCTTAAAGTATAAAGGTAGAAGCAAAGAAAAAAACACGATTGCTGGTGTTATATTCCCTCCTAAATATAAAGGTTCATTTCTTCCTTGCAGGGTTTTATGAAGATACATCACCATTAATGGAATGTTTCCCATGCAATAAACATTGTTTATAGTAAATCAAAGGATCTGAGCATTAAAATTCTAAATTAGAGGGATTTTAGAGGGATAGTTCATCCAAAAATTAATTCTGTCATTATTTATTCACACTTCACTCACTGTAAAAACAAATACAGGGTTCACACAAAATTTTTTATGTTGTCCCAACATAAATCGATTAACTTAACTTAATAATTGTTGAATGGCTGCATGGTGGCTCGGTGGTTAGCACTGTCGCCTCACAGCAAGAGGGTCGCTGGTTCAAGTCCTGGATGGGGCAGTTGGCATTTCTGGCTCTAGTTTCCCCCACAGTCCAAATACATGCGCTATAGACCATTTTAATGTGATCATGTTGTTGGCCCACGAACATTTTCTGCTTCCTACCATGCTATTTTATAACTCTAATAAGATGCAATTCAATAATATCTTCATGTTAAAACAGCTATCATAACATTAAACATCCCGTAAAACTCCCGGAATCCCCCCATCCACCCTCCTCAACCCCACCCCCCAGTCCTCAGCTTTTTGGTTAAGTCCCCATGCCCACCGAAGCCAACGCGCAACGTTCTTTATACCCACTCCCCGCTTTCCAGTTTGCATGCACCTTCCCCCCGCTCTTTACTTTACGCGCACTAGTTGGATAAATAAGGGACTTAGCCGAAGGAAATTGAATGAATTTGAACCTAAAACAATTAAGTTATACCAAAAAACTCAAGAATTGTGTTGATTCAGCTCATCATATATAAGTAGTTTGAACAATAATTAGTTTCAATCTAAGCCTATTTGAGTTTCTTTCTTCTATTGAACACAAAGGAAGTTATTTAGAAGAATGCTGGTCTACCCATTGACTTTAACAGATCTTTTCTTTTCCATTACTATGGAAGTCAGTTGGCACCATCAACCAGCAGTTTTAAAAGAAAAAAGGAACTGTTAAAAACCACACAAAGGAGATAAAATAGTAAGGTAATTGAACTATCTCTTTAATAAATGAGTACTTTGCTGCCACACATACACATAGAAATAAATAACCAAAATTATATTCTGCCTAGAGCTGTGTGAGCAAACACTGATGTGTATCTTAGTACAATAATATCATTCATTCATTCATTTTCCTTTGGCTTAGTCTCTATTCAGAGGTCGCCACAGCGGAATGAACCACCAATTATTCCAGCATATGTTTTACACAGCGGATACCCTCCCAGCCGCAACCCAGTATTGGGAAACACCCATACACACTCATTCATTCACACACACACATACTCATACACTACAGACAATTTAGTTTACTCAATTCTCCTAAACCGCATGTATTTATACTGTGGGGGGAACCGGAGCTCCCGGGTGAAACCCACACGAACACGAGGAGATCATGCAAACTCCACACAGAACCACCAACTGGTCCAGCAGGGACTCGAACCAGTGACCTTTTTGCTGTGAGGCAACAGTGCTAACCACTGAGCCACTGTGCCACCCAGTACAATAATATATCTTCTACTATAAAGTTCTATTACATCTGGGCCTTCTTTCATGTATCCCAAAAACACCTGTCGCTGTATCTTTCATCAATGCTTTGAAACTTAATTCAGAATTCACTAACTGTTCAATTAATTCCTTTATCTTTTCAATAGGAACGTCGCCGGCAGCACAAACGTACGTCCTTCTTGTGTCAACACTTCCAGAAAAGACACATTAAACTCTTCATTCAGAATCAATTAAGTTTATAAAAGCTTTCATCCTTCACTTCTGCCGTGGCCTGTGTTCTTCAGAGCAAACGAGAGAGAGAGAGAGAGACGTGCAGGCATTTCTCTGTTGTATTTGTTTTAGATTAGCTGAACAAACCCGAAGCCATTCACTCTAATGCTTTTATTGTAGCTCCCATTGTCGACTCGCAATTCGTTCATTTGCCTTATCTTAATGAGAGCGTCTCCCATTAGTGTGGGAGCAGAAGTATCTACGCTTTATGACATCACAATCCACCATCACCCGGCAACCTGGGCAGCTGTCAGTCAACCGTACGAGTGGAGGGAGAGTTTAAAAAGAGCCCCAGGGACTTGCCGAGGGTCCAGAACCAGAACCACAGCTTCGAAAAAGACACTCCGTAAGCGGACAACAGAGCTTTGAGATGAGGCTGTGTGAACTGCAGTGTTATTTGGCCCTGTTGGGTCTGTCTCTTGTGCTATGTGGTCGCAGTGCTAACTCCCAGTTAGAACCGGAGATGGACTTCCGCCATCACAGACTTTTGCAGAGAGCGAGAGCCATTGGACAGGCACAGGTGAGTCTCAAACGCAGATTAACACGGATCAGGGGCCTATATAAAAGGGAGGGATTTGTTAAAGTGCAATAGAAGTCATGTTATGGCGTCCCAAGAAAAAATTAGAATTCAAATTCTATTGGAAAATGTTCTATAGTTTTATTTCATTAACTTTCATGGAAGATTTATTTTCCACTAAAGGTTTAATAATGGAAACGGAACCAATAGAACTTTTTTTTTTTCACTGTACTTGGAATCTTAGGACTTTTTATTTTATTTATTTTTTTTAACAAAAAACACTAAAGCATGTTTATTTCAAGCATTATTCACTGTTCTATTTCCTTATCTTTCATGCAAGGTTTCCTTTTCACAAAGGATTTTATAGTGGAAATAGAACCAAAAATTTATTTTAAGATGTTTTTTTTTCACTGAACCATTAAAATCTTTAGAATTTTAGGATCTTTATTATCATGATTTTTGTTTTTTTATAGTGGAAATAAAACCAATAAAACATTTATTTTTAAGATGTGTTTTTTTTACTAAACTATTAAAATCTTTAGAATTTTAGGATCTTTGTTTTTTATACAATAAAAAACACTAAAGCATGTTTATTTTAAGCATTTTTTTGTTATATTGTTCTTTTCCTTAACTTTCATGGAAGATTTCTGTTCCACAAAAGGTTTTACAATGGAAACAGAACCAATAGAACATTTATTTTTAAGAGATAATGTTTGTTTTTCCACTGAACCATTTATTAGAATTTTAGGATCTTTATTATTATTATTATTATTTATTTTTACAAAAAAAAAAAAAAAAACTAAAGTGTTCATTTTAAGCAATATTTACTGTTCTATTGTTCTATTTCCTTAACCTTCATGGAAGATTTCCATTCCACAAAAAGTTTTATAGTGGAAATAGAACCAATAGAGCATTTATTTTTAAAAGGCAATGTTTGTTTTCTCACTGAACCATTAGAATCTTAGGATCTTTATTTTTTTTCTACTAAAAACCTTAAAGCATATTTACTTTAAGAATTATTCACTGTTCTATTTCCTTAACTTTCATGGAAGATTTCTGGTCCACAAAAGGTTTTACAATGGAAATAGAACCAATAGAACATTTGATCATAATTTATTTTGATGGTCCATTTGTTAAATTTATGTTACATTGCATCTACCTGCCAACTAATTTTCATTAGATTATAAGTAGACTGTTAGTTTGGGGTTAGGGTTAGTGTAAATTGACATGTACTTGTGAAGTTTCTTGTGGTCAGTTAAATGTCTGTTGAGGCAGCAGTATCAGCAGATATTGAGCAGACAGTCTAATACTCAAATGGACCCTCAAAATAAAGTGTTACTGAACATTTCTTTTTACAAGGTTGTTTTTTGTTTTTACGGAACCTGTTAGGATTCAGGATCTTAATTATTTTTTTCTACAAAAAACACTAAAGCATGTTAAATTAAGCATTATTCAATGTTCATTTGTTTCATTTCCTCAACTTTCATGGAAAATGTCTGTTCCACAAAAGGTTTTACAATGGAAATAGAACCAATAGAGCATTTATTTTTAAGAGTCAATGTTTATGAAACAACCTGATTCTTCAATGGAACTGCTCTGAAAAGCCTCTTGTGGAACCTTTAAGAGAGGATCTGTTCAAATCAGTAGCAGTTTTCATTTATCTGCTATCGCAATCTTTATATATTCAACTTTATTGAGGAAGCGGAAATTTATTTTATAAAATGTTCTCCTTTTATAGCAAGTGTTACAGGAGTCCCCGCCCCTTTTTAAAATTTATTTATTTATTTTATTTTATTTTTTTACTATATTTGCATTTTGTCCACGCACCTTGTATGCTCCACACCTTCCCTTACCAGTTATATTCAACTTACCAACATTTAATTTTTATGATCTGAAACTACTATTCAAAAATCAATTTAGCCATTTTTCTTTTGGTTTGTTCTGAATAGCTTACACCCAAATTATTGTTCACTTATCCTTGTTGTTCTAAACTTGTACTGACTTTTTAGATAGATTTTAGATTTTACAGACTATAGATTTTAACCAAACAATGAAAAACAGTAGTCCAAAACAACACTGGACCACATTGACTTGCATTGGATGGAAAAAACAGAAGAAACAAATAAAAAAATCATTTTTTAAACCCTTTATTCCTTTGACTGCCCGCTCTACCAAATGGTTGACCATGTTTTAACTGTTTTAAATAATGACTGTTGAAGTAATGTAAAGAATGACTGTTTTAAATAATGGTTCACACACACAGCATTGTTGGTTTACAAAAATGTTAAACAAACTTAATCCTGTTGCACTACTACACTTGATTTTGGCCTAATTTTAAAAAACAAACAAACAAGAAAACATGTTAAATGAGAATCTGAAATATTTTGTTAAAAAACAAAGGTGATTTGGTATTCAAAAATGTTTTATTTTGAATTTTTTTTTGTAATAAATTGGTCTCACACTTCACATTTTCTGATATTTTCATATATGTATTAATTCCGCTATTTTTACCATATTTTTTTACCGATATTTTAGAAATTACGTTTTGTGTTGGGAAAAAATATGCATTGAGTGTGTTGACTAGCAACATTAGGAGATTTGTTTTTCTTGGTGGGGTAGTTAAAGGGTTATAGTGCAGTCATTAGTGCAATCATTAGAAAAAGAAGAGTGTTTCTGGGAGTTATTACAAGACATTTGACTTATTATATTGTAATCAATGTAAATGAAGTTACAATATGGGTATTTGCTTCATAAATGGTTAGAAATCTATCCATTTAAATAGGACTGCATATGTTATAACCCACAATCTCAATCTAATTTGAATCGAATTTATTGAATTGCTTGGATTTGTCGAATTTACCCCCCCAATTTGGGATTAAAAAAACAGCAGAACTAGTGTAGGATAAAGTTAATATTTCAGTTCAGTGTTGTTGGAATGTTACGTTTGCACATTACTCCAGATCAGTCTACTTCTAATAGATGCTTAAATTAGAAATGACAACAATACTCATCTAATTCTATAGGTAGACGTCATTAATTCCAGTCCTACTCCGTTTCCCTCACTCACAAAAACACAATGCTAAATGAACCTGCTTTTCTCATTTACGACTTACGACAAGTAAATCCATTATCTTTTACTATACAGGAACTCTAAGTTAATGGGACACATTTAGTTCTAATCAAAACACGTTCCCCAATAAATACAAAATGGCTTTTAACTCTTTTAGCCTCGGTTATACCTCATGTATACGTTAATCTAAATTACCACACACCATTAGCTTTACTAGATGGTGTTTGTTCAACAAATAAAAAGGAAGGTGAGGTGGTAAATGAACTGAAATGTTGTGTGTTTTCTCAGGAATGGACAAAGAAAGATGTCGAAGAGCTCCTTTCCTTGCTTTCCATGCCCGAAATGCAGATGCGTGAGAGTGACCTGTCAACAACAGATGAAAACGAGGATCTCCGTGTGGAACTAGAACGTTCCGCAGAGAGTTCAAACCACATTCCCGCTCGGGAACGTAAAGCGGGATGCAAAAACTTCTACTGGAAAGGCTTCACCTCCTGCTAAAGTTGCCAATAAACATCATTTCAAATCTGTTTCTATCATAACCACTGTGGTCAAATCACATGCTTATTGGTTCTACCAGTCAACCGACTGATTGTAAGTTAATAAAACACAAAAAAAGAATAAAAATAAAAGGTGTTTTTGTGGTGGATGATTTGAATTATGATTTGAATATCTGTTCTTTGAACTGCAAATGTGCATCGAATATTAGTCTTAAAAGAATAGTTCAAAGTCAAATACATTTTTGTAAATAAATAAAATAAGGACAAAAAAAAATGTATTTACCTATGGTTAAAAACTAGGGCTGGGCGATAAAATTGGTATTGGTATTTATTGACCGAACTTTATTGTCAATAACGATACAAAATGTTTGGTATGAAGCACTATAGTTTTATTAAAATGTGGCTGCTGAGCGCGTGCCTTGGAAGGAATGCCAATAAGCTTAGGGTGTAAGTTGGTCATTTTCAAAGGAGATTTTCAATTATCTTGCATGACAAGCATATAGTGTGCAAGCGGCGCACACGTGATGCACACGCATTTTCTAGCCGTACCTAATTGAAAAACATCTAAAATTTTCTGATTGCTTCGAGCGCACTGTGATTCATGTAATGCCAAGTTCAGACTGCATGATTTTAGCCCCGATTTTGACTCGCCAACAGGTTATTTTGAAACCCCGACAAATGCCTGAAATCACAGGCAAATCGGTGCTCGTACATGTGAGTGACAATCACCCAGTATGAACGCAATCTGAGAGAATCGCTGATGAGTCGCCTATGTCTGTGAGATATTTGGTGTGCTAAATATCTGGAGCTGTCGGCGATTCAAATCATGCCGTTTGAAATGAGGTTTGACTGAAAATAACATCGCTGATCGCCTAAAGCCAATGAGAGGGCAGCATTCACATGTGTGTGTGTGTACCTGCAGGCCAGCGGGAGGCTATTCACCTTATTCTCCGCAGACGAGCAGGCGCTGCCGTTTGAATCTTTTTGACTTGAGACTTCCGGTCTCATTCACTTCCATTCCTTTTTTGACGTTAAAAACTGCTTATTACGCTGCTTGATGTTGCAATTTGATATTTTCTTATTATATTATTCTGCTTGGTCTGTAGTCATGCAAACATTTGTTTGTAGAGCAAGTAGTTTGACCGTTTTCTGCCGTTTATTATTCCTAGTCATTTCTCCCAAAGGCGACTGAATCGGAAGTTCTAAGACAATCGCGAAAACAGGCGCACTTCCGCATTTTAGAATAAGGTCATAAGAGGAGAAGTTAAAAGTGCTCATTTTCAGTTCATTTGGACCCAAGAAATGGAGGGAAAACTAGTGGAGGTTTGACAGTAGCACCCGTGTCTGTTTGATGTTTCAAACAGAAAGTTGAAAAAGTTAAAGAGAACTTGTTAATTCCCTTTAAACCCAGGTGAGCAAATATGTAAATTTTCTACCTCATTAAAGGCTTTTTTCTCATTATGTAGTTAATAACAAAAGATATACTACGTGTTTTTGGCTGTGAGATGTAGTTTAGACAAAGTTGTCAGCGATTCTTCCTAATCTAAAGTCATGCAATGTGAAAGCCCCTGTCGCCGATCCATCTTGCAGTGTAAACAAAGCAGCGACAAAACGCTAACTCAGATAGTCATGCAGTGTGAAAACATCTGTGACACGATTACTTTGAAAATCATGCAGTCTGAACTTGGCATAAGTAGCACTTCCAATCCCTGGGAAATTCCAGGAGTCTTCCGCATATGCATAGGGACTCCCGGAAAGCCCACTAACGATTGATAATCTCCTGGAAATCATGTGTCTCCCTCCCCTGGTCCTCAGATACATCGCTCACCCCTCTACAATGCATTCCTCTCTGCTCTTCAAATGCTGACATTTGACAAACTAACACAATAACTTAGTAAACACAAGGTAGCCTATATTTACCTCAGAGAACAGAAAATTTGATGACACGTTTCTGTTCACAAGTTTGCTGTGAACAGTGCTAATAGACTTAAAAGGTCAGGATTTCCTTTAAATAATACATTAATTTTGGTTTGTTTTTCACTGAACCCTTGTGAAAAAAAAACTTACGAAAAGGAACCAGGTTGAACTACAAAAATATAATAATAATAAAACATGTATACTTAAATAGTGTATCCCTTTAAGGATGTGTGTGTGTGTGTGTGTGTGTGTGTGTGTGTGTGTGTGTGTGTGTGTGTGTGTGTGTCTTTGTTTGTTTATGTGATGTCACAATGGTGATTAGTATTAATTAACAGGCATTAAGGATCATTCCGTTCTGTTTAACATGCTGAGAGTCACGACCCCAGTATGATTAAGAGTGAGAGAGAAAAATGAGAAGAGACACAACATTCTGCTCTCTCCGAGATTCACCTTCCCGCCATTAAGAGCCACGTGTGTGTCCTTCTTTGGATCTTCAGATGAGCACGCATGACTGACGGAACATCTATGAAGAGAACAAATCACTCACGCTTCATTTTCCTCTCCAGGCTCCAGGTTTGATGTGTTCTTCATTAGCGTGTTATTGGCTGTGAAAACAGACACTGCTCCATGACTCGAGCTCTGTCCCTCGAGGCTCGCGCACGAACGCGCAGACAGCGCGGAAAAAGCTGTTAGTCAGTTGTAATTGTTATTTAATTATGGTCCTGAAAGCACCGCAAATATTTCGACACATCTGGACTAGTTTGATTAACAAGCCTGAGAACAGACTTCGTCAGGCATTATAAACGGCTCTCTGCTGCTGTGTTTACAGAGTACACAGTGTGTGTGTGTGTGTGTTCAACTTAAAGAGCGAGACTTCATGACAAACATGGTGGCAAGTATGTACTGTATGTATTATTTTCTAAATTTAATTCACAAAGACATTTATAGAAGTGCATTGCTAGTTTTATACTTTCTTTAAACTAAACAAAATCTTTTTATGCAGCAAATTCATTGTTTAATAAACACAGTAAATGTCAAATGACACAAAAAATCTTTACAAAAACATATATATATATATATATATATATATATATATATATATATATATATATATATATATATATATATATATATATGTGTATATGTAATGTTATATCTGTAAAGGCGTGTAGAGACCAGGGTACTAAAACGTGGGTTTTCATTAAACACAGCACTCTGGCAGCATGTTGGCCTACTGGTAACTAAATTACGGTGTTGTTGCTAGATCTGATATGGTTGCGGCCGGAAGTTAACGTGAATTATTTAAATATTAATGCATTTCTCAATAATTGTATTTTATTAACATCTACCCCCACCCCAACCCTAAACCCAACCATCACATTAATTTAAAAACAGCAGTTGTACCGAATATTACTTATGCTGTCTATTAAATTACCCAGTAAATTGTTTTTTTAAAGCCTGCCCCCACCCTACCCTAAACCCAACCGTCACAGTACTGTAAAAATATTAATTATTGTTATACAGTGTCATAAAAAATGCTGCTATAATGATCTGTATATTGCATTTCGTCCCGCCGCGTATCAAATCCAGACTTTACCCTAAATTACAGGCTTAAGATGATGCAGTTACGTTGACAGTAAACCATGGAATAAGAAAGTTAATACTAATAATAGAGTACCTGTCAGGGTCGTTCTTAGTTATTTTGCTACGTTAGTGGGATGTACTGAAAACATTTGTTATATGGATGATATTGGAATTACTAGCATACAATGTTGTGGTTATGTTGTCTGTTGATATTACCAAAAGTATCAAGTCACGATATTACCAAAAATGAAAACAATGAAACAATCTCCCCCCTCAACAATGAAAAAGAAATATGACAACAAGACTCTGTGGTGCTAGAGACGTTTATTATTGTCGACTAAGTGAATGAGTCGTTTATAACGAGGATTAATTCACAAACAAATCGCTCCCTCCGTTAGAATTAGAAGTGAAAGCAGGAGATGGGGTGTGTTACAGGACACGGGAGGGAGGATTATACATTTATATACACTAAAACACACGCTCTTTGTCAGCAATTCCCTTGCTATCACTTATCCATCAATGTAGAAAAGTGATTTCGTAAAATTATAACTTTCGTAATTTAAAAAAATATTTTCCTACTGACCACAGGAAAAACTCCCGATTGTAGATATATGTATGTATGTGTTTATCTCTGGCTCTGGATGGCCAGTTTTCCACTGCACCTTGGTCACACAATCATTTCAAAAGGAGCACTACCCTATACTAAAATGGCAGCTCTATTGACGCATTCCTTCAAATAGACAACAACAGGGTAGGCGACATCTAATGTAAAAAATCAATGCTAAAATCAGAAATATAGTCTACTTAAAATTACACCATAGTAAACTTTATGTGTGTTGAAAGAAAGTCTAAGGGCCAATCCCAATTCTACCCCTTAGCTCTTCTCCTTATCCCTCGTTTTGCGCATTCACGTGAAGGCCTAGAGTTGTTCCAATTCTCTTAAGTGTGAAGGCGAACGCAAAGAGAATGTGTTTGAGTGTATATAAATGTATGATCTAAGGGGAAGGACTATACCCCTTTAAATACCCCTTTAGATATTTCAGGACCACACTCGAAACCAAGGGGTTAGAAAATTTCTCTGAATGCAGCTACAACGGAAGGAGATCCACAAATTAGTGTTTTTTGTCATTATTTCAAATTTTTACAACAGACATGTTTTAATACAATCATAATGGTATTTCGCTAAAATAAATACCGCTAAATTTTGCTATCTATAGTCCTAAATAATAACTTCTGCATAGCAGTACCACAATAGTCTGTCACTTTATGACACTCAAATACCCTGTCAGAAAAGTCTTGTGGCTGGGAATGACCTTTTTACGGCGTCTGCTAAAATGTTAATGTTGTTTTCTTTTGTTTACATTGATGAATATGGCCACTGTAATGCATAGTATAGTTACGATCTTATTGCCAAATTATATTGTTATGATGACATGATACTGTCACCGTAAGTGATTTCCTGAAGATTAATACCAAAAATAATGCAAATGGAGTAACTACAGCAGTCGTAATCGTCGATCTCATATGAAGCAAGAGATCTCGATGACATATGATGATATGAGCAGGTGCTGTAGTAGTGTCCCAATTCTTAGGGGTAAATTTTGAAGCCCTTTCCCTTCACACCTGTTTTAAGGGCCAAGGGGAACGGGTTCAAAAATAGAATTGGGATTGGGCCTAAGTATATTTTGCCTGTAATAAACTGATCAAGATGTCGGCTACTTGAGCATACAAAATTATTTTTAGTGGACTTGTGTTTGTGTTTACTATTTTGATAGCCTATTAACTATTGTTTACATATCCAATTTTGTGCTTTAAGTTTAATATTAGTATCTTGCAAAGTAAATAGAAAAGTATAACACACTGTCATCATGGTGAAGACAATATACATTAGCTATTAGAAATGAGTTATTAAAACTATTATGTTTTAAAATGTGGTTAAAAAATCTTCATTCTATTAAGAAACACATTGGAAGTAATAAAAAAAAAATAAAGCTATTATTTTGACTTAAATTGATTATTTTGTAAATATATATTACAGAAAAAATACATATATAATTATTATTATTGTTATTATTATTATTATTATTTTTAGAAATGGTCTTCAGAGCTGTAAAAGAGTGATAGTATTTTCTAATGGACAGGAAGAAAAAAAGATTAGCAATAGTATCTCTCACGCACACATACACCCTAACAAAGATTTCCATGTTATTCCCTCATAATTCCCTCATCCAGCTGAAACAAAACAGAAAAATCCCACAATTCCTTTCTTATAATGAAAACAATAGGCCTGAAGCATGAATTAAGTGTATCTCCACTGTCCACACAGCTCAAGCAAAGCTAGTGACGTGTCGTGCTCTCCAAACAAAAGACTCAGTGCTGCCAATCACAAACCTTCAGCATGTTAAAATGAAGTGAACAGAAACAGGCTCACAGCCAAAGACATTCCAAATCACGACAGTGCGGCTTATATATGGTATTATGCTACTTAACTATTCTGTATTTTCAGTCTGGTCAGATGGAGATACACCGGATACTGTTTCTGCAGCTGTCAATCAAACTAATCAACCGTGCTGCTTTTAATATGATGAGTCATCATGTCAGCTGGTTGATTGCTCGTTATTGCTTCTTACAACCAAAGCCTCCAACCAACTGCTATTTCATATCAAAACATATTCTATTTGGTTTATGCTAGGCACAAATATTTGCAAATGTTGTGATGCTGCCAAACTGCTACTAAGGATATAAGTAGAAAAATTATAATAAAAAAATAATAGCTTTGAAAGACAGTTAAAGAATTTGTACCATTTTTAATTTAAAATATTTCAGCTATACTAACAAAATGAGATATATCTGAGGAAACCTCTTTTGGGACCTAGTGTCACAATTACCAGCAATCGAGTGTTTGTAGATCGCTGGAGGACTACAAATCTGACACTTTAATGAACTACAGATCCCATCATGCACTTCAGTCACACACCTGGCGCAGATTCCCCCTGATTACAAACACACACAGCCAGGGGCGTAGTGACAGGTGGGGATACGTCCCCCTCACTTTTTGAGACAGACCTTTTAGAAACAGGTGATTAATAATTATATTAACCTAATTTTCGAGAAGCAGTGGCACAGTAGGTAGTGCTGTTGCCTCACAGCAAGAAGGTCGCTGGCTCGAGGCTTGGCTCAGTTGGCGTTTCTGTGTGGAGTTTGTATGTTCTCCCTGCGTTCGCGTGGGTTTCCTCCACAGTCCAAAGACATGCAGTACAGGTGAATTGGGTAGGCTAAATTGTCCGTAGTGTATGAGTGTGTGTGTGTGGATGTTTCCCAGAGATAGGTTGTGGCTGGAAGGGCATCCGCTGCGTAAAAAGTTGCTGGATAAGTTGACGGTTCATTCCACTGTGGTGACCCCGGATTAATAAAGGGACTAAGCCGACAAGAAAATGAATGAATGAATGAATGAATGAATGAATGAACCTAATTTTTTTTTACTATCCCCCACACTTTTAAAATGTCCACTATGCCCCTGCACACAGCTGAAGTTGTTCAGTACTAATCAAATGGACTATAAACACAGCACACACACACATTGTTGCTGAGTCTTGGTAAATGTAAGTGAACATTATTAAAATACATAAAGTCATAATTTCAGAATATTTGTACAAGTCGGGATTCGAACTTGGGACTTTTGCAGCAAAGTTACTCTGTGCACAAGCCTGGTCCACTAGGCTACATGAGACTATATGTTTTTTTTTTTCGACCTTGTCAGTCAAATGCAGATTCACCAGGGCTGTTTCTCAATTCCAAGAAAGCAGAGAACGTACTTGCATTCTTGTGGAGACCGGTTTTGCCAGGTGTCCTCGGAAGAACAAACTCAGGAGACCGCGAGGGCAGAGAACATGTCCTTTGAGAAATGAGATGCTGCGTTCTTCCTGATGGTCACATGACCTTCACGCATTTTTAAAAGTAAATGATTTAAACATTACAGCATTCATACAACGATTTACTGTTTTTCCCCATTTTTAAAATATATACTTTGCATAAAAACATTATAAATATACGTTGCACAAAATAAATAAAACTGATTTTAATACGAAATTCAGCAAACAAACACCCTTAATGTGTTTATTCCTTTATTAAGATGTTCATGGTGATGTATACTGTCACCGTTTCATTTAGGGAAACTTCAGAGGTAAATAAATGATATCTCTGAACTTTAATAATAAATCTAAATAAAATGTTGCGCTTCCCACCCCCAGTCACACTGACTTCTGGGACTTCAAGAGCGAGTTCGGCGCTCAAGTCTGCATCAGTACATCCTCGATATCAAGATCACATCCGGGAAGTTTCACGCGACCTCCGTACTTGCGGTCTTGAGTATTGTAACCGAACTTTGGCAGCTGATGATGGCGTTACATGAGAACACGAGGACACAAGACCGTTGAAGAACGCATATTGAGAAACAGCCCACATCTTAAAATGCTTATGAAATGACAGATGCTTTGACTCAACTTAGTGTTTCGAATCACCTTAGACAAGTGACCTGAGTGTTTCAGATCATGCTTTGGTGCAGTGTTTTTAAGTGAAGTTTATTCAAAACTAGAGGATCACATGCTTATGATTTATCACAGCCGGTCTCGTATTTGCTAATCACTATCTTCCAATCATATGAGCCCTAAGCTACTATAAATAACCACAGTTTTCAATCCATCTTATCTTCGTTTGGAAGAAACTCCCCCTTCCTCCCCTATTCTATCCTTTACCTCTGATCGGGCGGCACGGCGGCCCAGTGGTTAGCACCGTGAGCCCCACAGCAAGAACACTGCCGGCGCTGGTCCCACCATGTTTGTATGTTCTCCTCGTGTCCGCGTGGGTTTTCCCCGGGTTCTTCGGTTTTCTCCCACCATCCAAAGACATTCAACATGCATAACAATCAAGCATTGGTCTAACCCCTTTTCGTTCCCTTAGCTTACACAGCCGGGGAGTTCTGAGATCCACCGAGCTCAGGCTCCCCTCTGGCTCTGCCAACGGGAGGAAGCCCCGGGCTCGAGGATCCCTTGAGCTTGGGGCTCTCTCCCGGGACAGCATGCCAAACTAGCTTTTTATGAATCATCAGCTAAGTGTGAACTCTTGAAACATTTGTGCTTTGGAATCTCGACACTGTGTCGAAACATAGTTTGCCCCACAGTCCAAAGACATGCGCTATAGGGCAATTGGATAAACTAAAACTGCCTGTAGTGTATGTGTGAATGCCAGCGTGCATGGATGTTTTCCAGTACTGTGTTGCGGCTAAAAGCGAACCTGCTGCGTAAAACATATGCCGAAATAGTTGGTGATTCATTCCGCTGTGGTGACCCCTGATAAATAAGCGACTTAGTTGAAGAAAAATGAATGAATAAATGTGTGTGTGTGTGCAATTGTGTGTATCTTGTATACTTTATGTTGTATGGACCAATTTTTTTGGGGAACATTTTTGGTCCCCAGGACAAAAACTGCTCATAAGTCACAAAAAAAAAAGTAAAAGTACATATTGTGTCCTGTGAGGTTTAGCATAGAATAGAATAGAATATCTAAGAGTCTGAACAGTATAAAAATTATCATATTTATGAGAATTCCCCATGAAGATAGCAAGTGCACAAGTGTGTGTGTAAGTGAGTGTGAATGTACATGTCGATGCGGCCTTCCCTGAATCATTAGTTGGTGAAAGACGCAAGCAATCTTCAAAGAATTATTCAAACAACACAAATCACAATCACTCATCCATTTCAGAGAGACACAGCGTGGCTTCTAAAACGCAGTGGTGTGTGCGCACTCGACTGTTTATGTGTGCTTTGACAGGACCAGCATGTCGTCTGCGCACACTGAGCTGGTCCATTAGCCTTTGAGGCCTTAAACACTCCCTACCATTCATCCCATTAAACTCCATTTAACATTCTCCCTACTGCTAGGCCACCTATAAAGATCTTTCTTGCATGTGTGTGCGAGCTGTGTTTGTTTTCATGGACTCTGATGCTGAACTGTTGACTGACAGTGGCTTTAACAGAGATCTTATATCACAGGTTTATAATAGGTAATAATGAGAATACACAAGACACCAGTGGTGGAAAGAGCACTGAAAAATCATACTCTGTTTACTTCCCAAACTATTTTATGCAAGTAGAGTAAAAGTATCTGTTCTCAATACTTTTGAAAGTATTAGTAAAAATTAGCCCTTATGCTGTAAAAAGTATTGCAAGTTATACCTTTTGAATTAGAAATGTAGCTTAAATTAAAAAAAGGAAAATGTTTCCTTAATCTGAGCAGTTTAAGACTTTTTTCCCGAAGTTTGCCATCTGAACACACACACACACACACACATAAACACACACACACACACACACACACACACACACACACACACACACACACACACACACACACACACACACACACACACACAAAAGACTTGATCTAACCATGTTGTTTTTAAAAAAAATAATAAAAATTGTTAATTTGTCCTTGCCCAAAAATGTGCACCCATAGAACATTAATGGAAAAGCAGCTCACAAACAGCACCACCCACCAAACCACACACACAAAAAATGTTTTGGTTGGTCTGAACTGACTGCAGTGATATTTTTGCTGAAGAAAAATACATATTACCTATTCTGTCATGACAACTACAGAAGAGATTTGGTTTGGTAATTAAAATACTGTATCTGGCTGTAATGAGTTGGTCTGGCAAGTGAGGTGAGGATCCAAATGCAGTTTATTAAGAGATTCATCAGGCAGGCAAATGTCAAAACAAAGACAGACAGAAGCATTCAGGTAATCCATAGCAAGTTCAAAATAATAGTCGAATTGTCGGGACAGGTGCCAAAAGAACAAACTATAAACAGAACACAGGGTCAAAACGTGGGTAGGCTAAACAAGGAAAACTATTTGTTTACAAGACTCAGCAAAGTGTGTGTGAAAGGGAGGTGTATTTATATTCTTGGTAATCAGTCCTCATGAGCTTCTGCTTTGTGTTTGTAATCAGTATTGATATGGAACTGGTGTGTGTAATGTACACGATGGGACATGATGGTAGTCCGGTTCTGTGGCAGATGTGATGTGTTGAGTGCCTTCTAGTGTATATGGTGGGCACTAAACTTGGTGACTCCAGTAGATCTGCTACTCTGCTGCAATGATACTATGGCAAGGGAAGTACAGGGAGTTGTTACTGCCAGTATATTTACTGACATGTAGACATATAACACACTGCTCCTGCAAACATGATATACCCCCATAGCAGATATAAATACAGGTGGAGTAGGGTCTTCAAAAATGCGGTTCGTATTTCTACCGTAACACTAGGCATTTAAAATGTTAAGGGGCAAGCTCATTGGCTTCTAAAGCGTCAGCAACCAAACTTGATTCAATAAAGGTAAAGTTTAAATTTGGAATACTAAAATTAAAAGCCTTTTTTAATTGTTATTATAGAGGTTTTTAAATAAAACATTAAAAAAGTAGTTCTAGTAGGAAGACTTAACGCTCTTGTTGACTTAATGGTCAAAAATTACCCAGGTACCATTTTAACAGCAGAAAATTTGGTGACTTTTCCACAAACTTTGAAAAGAACAAATAATTTTTTGTTACTATTCAATTACCCACCAGCTATAAAACCATTTTTAATAATATTTTTTATGCCACAGAACCCCCGTCCCACCTTTTTGCAGCTACTTTTAGCATTAGTATATATCCTGCAATTTAGTCAAAAAGAGTGTTGTCCACTTATGAACCATTGATGGAAAAACTCCATACTGCTCATCAAATCCAGACATTCACAAAGAAAAACAGATTTGAGGATTGAAATATCATTTATCTTCTTTATTTTAGATTTTTAATGAAGGCAGGTCATTTTTGACCCAAAAGACGAATGATGTATACAAAATTCTAGGACAACACACAGGTTAAAAATAGAAAGATATTTCTTGATGTTATTTCTAGAGACATGGTGCTTTTACGTCATCACATTCAAAACAAGCTTTAATCTCACTTTCTCACTTTGGAAGGCAAAGATTCATGGAAGTGAGACAGCCAATAGCAGAACAGGAAACTGTGGGACATGTTCATACCTATCAACATTGGGATGTAAGAACACAGGATAATTCTCTTGAACAGCTCTGCTTTCTGATGCTACTTTCACCTTTTATAGAAAAATCTGGGCAACCCAGGCTCATTCTGAAAACATACCACTATATACATTTCTGGAGAGCGCCAAATACTTCCCAGGAGCTATGTTTTTTGCAGTTTTTGTTTTCGCAAAATCACCAGAGCCCGCTGTGTACGCTTTTGGAGATATCAAATTTCTCTCGCGAGTGCCACCACTAGAGGCCACTGTCGACTGACTGACTGACCGAACGGCTGACCCACCCACCGCCTTCCCTAACCCCAACCAATAGTGTTTTTAAAAGCACCGATTGACCTGCCCACCCACTTCCCTAAACACAATCGACATATTTAAAAAAAGCAATTAGTAAAAAAGGAATGCCTTCACCTGATTTTTACCACATTCTCACCCTGTTATTCACTTGTTTATTTTATTTTTTGGCTACTATTTGTGTCTTTGTGTCTGTGGCTTTCTGGAACCATTCTTTGCCAGATTTGAACCTTGTCGTCATGGTCAACTCCTCTCTGCATCTCAAGTCCGCCGACGTACATGGCGAGCTACTGGACAAACTGGCAACTGTGGAGTGTCGTCCATATGGAGGTAAGCAGTCAGCTGCTAGCACAAAAAGGATTGCCATACCACCCCGTAGCGTTAGTTTTAAAGACGAAATGCAGCCATACATAAGTCGCGATCTCCAGAAATGTATGTAGGGCTACGCTTTCAGAATGGGACCCATATTGTAAACGGGATGATAGCGGGATAGAATGGTAAAATACGGGGGAATCCCGGCAAAAACAGGAGGGTGGATAAATATGCATGCTTCGGTCTTAATTATTGGACCTGCGTTTTAGAAGAAACTTTCAGTTCTGGGTTCTATGTGAAAGTTTTCTGCCGCAGCAAAGTTCTAATGAGACGCTGTATCTTCTCTAAGTGTAAAGCAGTGAAAAGCACAGCCTCCCAGTCATTTTACGCCAACGTTAAATTAACTTCATTACCAGCACCCTGCACCATCAGCGGGGAAAGCACATTAGAGAAATGAGCCAGCACAAATCTGTCCACTTCTGCCTCCAAATCCCCATTTAAACTCGCTTAAAGTGATCACAGGGCTAGTTCCACCTCTTCTGTGACTCATATAGAAAATTACTGTAGGATAAACTGGAACCAGACCGTACAGTCGACCGTTTCAGCTGTTATTTGTTTTTCTCTATCATAAAACACAGTGGAGGATTACTTTATTGTCTTGTGATGTTAATGTTTGGAAAACAAATTGGGTCGGTAAGATTATTTGGCCTTATAAGTGCTTCTATCACCGTATGATAACTTCTAAAATCTATCTATCTATCTATCTATCTATCTATCTATCTATCTATCTATCTATCTATCTATCTATCTATCTATCTATCTATCTATCTATCTATCTATCTATCTATCTATCTATCTATCTATCTATCTATCTATCTATCTATCTATCTATCTATCAAGGGAGAGAGAGAAGTTAATCAAATATGTTCTCCTAGTGCTAATTAGTTTGTTTGCACAGCTTTTTATTTGACAGATGTATTTTTCTGATACTTTTCGACTGCTTGTTGTCTAGTAATGAGTTCATGATGTCAAATGATGACAACTGTTGTTTTTTTCACACGTTGATCTTGATAATTATATGATATTTTTTTAATAAACACAATCATCCTGAGGGAGTATATAGAGTATACAGTAAACTGCATACTAATTGGAAAAGAGGTACAATTTGTAAATACAATTTTTTATATTTAATGCTGCTGTGCATAATATTTTCAGTTATTACTCAGAGGAGAGCATTTAATTTGGCCCTATTAATATATATATATATATATATATATATATATATATATATATATATATATATATATATATATATATATATATATATATATATATATATATATATATATATATGGTTCTTTAGACCACAACAAAGTCGGTCCATTGTCTGGCGCAAAGTTCGCCTGGCTTACACACTACACACAAGATGTAGAGCAATACGCAAATATCTTTACATATGAAAAAGATATATATTAAAGATATATATAATAAGATATATATAGGATATAAATATAAATGATTAAAATATTACAAAACATATTGATTTCTAGCCTACATGAATTTAAAAACCACTGCCTTCATACTTTCTTCATCTCGGGAGGCTTTTTCAGTTCATTCAATTTGCTTTTGTATAATGTTATTATTATTAGCAGTATTATTTATTATATCCATATTTATATTTGTTTTATTAAAAACAAGCTTTGATTTGTCCACCTGTCTGGTTTTAGACCATATAGGGCATGGCAGGTGTATTTGGAAATAAATCAAGTTTTTGAACACACTTCATTATTATTAACCATTTATTCGTTTGCTGGAAATTAGAACTGAATTTAGAAATAGTTTTGAAACAAATCTTTGCGCTTAACAAACGAAATTAATTATTTATAGGCTAATTGATGTCTGTACGGTAAGGTTTCCCTATCCACGAGAGCAAAAGCGAAAGTGAACTTACTTAACGTCCTGTAAATAACGAATGCGCTTATGGCGCGACGCAGCTGGCTCTTAAAGGTATTGGGAGATGAGACTCTAATTGGTTTATTCTCAAAACACACCTATAACTCATTAAGAAAATAACTCAACCTTTTTAGACCATGCGCCATGGCACAAAGGGGATTTTCCCGTCCTTAAGTTAGCAAAAAATGCGTTCTGACACGCCCTGAAAGCGTTTGCGCCATGCTTTTTGCGCTCTGCGCATGGGCCGTCAAAATAGAGCCCTCAGAGTTTAAACCCAAGCGCAAGCTCACAAAAATCACAGCACAATCAGACAGTTCTTGGTACCCCAAGTCTCTCCCGAAGCAGACATGGTAATGACAGTGTAGTCATTATCAACAATATTTAGGTTAATTGATAAATAATGCTAAAAATGTGACTACAGTCAAACTTTATCTCAGAATCAGATTTGGCCTGGTTTTCACACACTGGGTCACAAATTGGTATTGGTAAAAATTCTGTAAATACAATGTAAGTGGATCACATTAGAGTAAATGGAGTAAATTATTAGTTTTTCAACCCAGGTTTAATATAGATCACCCTGTATACATTTCTAGAGAATGCAAAATACATCCCAGGAGGTACATTGTTTTTGGTTTTGCGAATCTACCAGAAGCCACTGTGAGGCTTTTTCAGTTTTCAAATTTCTCTCGTGAGTGTCATTTCAGAATCATCTCCTGTTCTTCTCGTGTTAAATCCACCAGAGGCCACTGTCGATTTATTGACTGACCGACCGATCGGCTCTCCCACTGCCTTCCCTAAACCCAAAAGCAGTCCAGAAAAAGAAAAGCCCTTGTCTGATATTTACCATGTTTTCAGATCTTACCATGTTCTCACCTGTTATTAACTTGTTTGTTTTATTTTTTGCCTTTTATTTCACCTGCTTTCTGGAACCGTTCTTTGACTCGAACCCCGTTGTCAAGGTCAACACCTCTCTGTGTCCTCGACATACATGGTGAGCTACTAAGCAAACTGGTGACAGCTGAAAAGCCGTCCACACGTTGGTAAGAGGCCAACCGGTCGCTCAAAATGAAACTGAAGTTGTCAGCGGGGTTATATCGACCCATATCATTCAAAAGAAGAAATGAACCTCTGCCTACATAAATCGTGCTCTCCATAAATGTATACAGGAGTACGTATTCGCAATGAGCCTGTGTTGAAAATTTTCATGAATTTCTTGATGAGGAAATGATAAATGTTTTCTGAACTATTTATATAATAGCAACTGGAATTATGTCACAATGATATCTAGTAGCGCATTCACAACACATTCTACTGAACTCCCCAAAACAAAATATGTAAATAAGTGTGAATCCCATTTTATATGTAAATCACAAAAGGTGACAGTGGGAAGTGACATCACGACAAGCCGTGTCTGATCACAGTGACACCTTCTAAAGGCACCAAATGAGTTTACCAATTAAGAAGTGCATGTGACGACAAACCGATAATTGCGTAATTTCTTAAACAAGCAAAGTAGCTCCTATTAGCATGAATTATGCATATGCATGAATAGCTGCTTGCATTTTCATATTCCTGACGCAAGGGAAATAAAAAAAAGATCTGATGTTATTTAAGCTGCATAAAAAGAATCAGAGCGGATAAATTGCAGACGATTCTTTGTTGCTAAAATGGAGATGAGAAGTTTTGAAAGCAATTTATTTTATGACGCTCAGGAGATCATTTTGACCTGCTCAAAGACATTTATACACACACACACACTCGCTCTCTTGAGAGAAAGTGTGTTCCCTTGAAGAGCTGATTAGCAGTGTTAGGGTTCGGCGGGGCTGTGTTTAAATATCAATGCTGAATGATTCTGCTGCAGGTGCTCTTTTCTCTCGTCTCTGCCTGACTGCTCCAGCGATAAATACCATTGATTCTGCTATTGCACACACGGCGCGTAACGCTTCACAGAAGTACCATTTGTTTTAGGCCGTTTGCTGGAGCCTGATGAGAAATAACAGTGAGTAATGTTGTATCATAGGGCAGGTGCATGAAGCTCGTGATTTCAATGCACAGAACTGCGAAAAAAAAAATGTTGAATCATGTTCTTCACGTATCGGATGCTGAGATGGTGCAGTGTGTTTTGCAGGAAGCATTCGTTTTATGAATGAGAAAGAAAGAGCGAGGAAGACGAGTGCATGAACTGTGTGTGAGTGGGTGATTCTTTAGATAGAAGTTTGAAAAATTAAACTTTTGTCAAACTATGTTGCATAAATGTTAACAATCCATGGCCTTTATCAAACCTCATGTGGATTTTGGTGGTGTTCCCAGTGCAGGTTTGGATTGACAGTTTTTGGGAAGCAAGTTGAATTGAGTGAACTTTTGATTCAATGGTTCTGACCCAAAGTAAAATTGACTTGATTTTATGTTTTATTGCAAGGTTTTGCAAATTAACTCAATACATTTTTGGATCATTTATTTATTTTTTATTTTATTTATTTATTTATTTATTTATTTATTTATTTATCACAACACAGTGCACCATTGATACGACATATGACATACATAAAAAACATAAAAGCACACAAAATGCAATTCGCATATTCATTAATACAAATCCTCCATCAGATTTTTCTGAACAACAAATTAGTATCGCAGAACAGAAAGAGAATGGAAAAATAAACTGTATAATGTTAATTTACAATTTATTAAAAATCTTAAATCATTTATAATTATTGGATTGTAAATAATTTAATATATTTAATTATTTATTTATTTTATGACTGTCTATTTACTAAATGTATATTTGTATATTTATTTATATTTATTGTTTATTTTTTAAAACTTTTTTTTGTTTGTTTATCCAATTATCTACTGATTTACTTTTTTATTGTTATTATTTTCTGTTATGATTTTATTCCATCATTCATTCATTCATTTTCCTTTGGCTTAGTCTCTATTTCAGAGGTCGCCACAGTGGAATGAACTGCCAACCACTCCAGCATATGTTTTACAAAGCGGATGCCTTTCCAGTCACAACCCAGTATTGGGAAACACCCATATACACTCACACACTCTACGGTCAATTCAGTTCATTCAGTTCACCTATACCACAATGACCTTCTTGCTGTGAGGCAACAGTGCTTCCAAATTTAGGCACTCCTTTATGGCCTCTTCAGGGTTCTGGAACCCCTTTAGTTAGTTTAGAGGGTGCTTGAAAAACATCTGTAGTTTGCTTCATTTGGTCTGGACTAAGGGCAATAAATGATACATTGTTGCATTTTCTGCCGTCTTTGGGTTGTTTTCACTTCACACTGCTGGCTTTGGTCCGAACCAGTTGAAACAAACCAAAATGCAGTCATCTGACAAAATCCACATCTTTCATTGGCCAGATGTTGTTGAATATTGTTCCTTATTGATTAGTTAAAATTCACATGCGGGAAAATGCCAATGAACTCCCGCAAGTAAACAAAACCGGCAGACACAAAATGTCGTTTTTACTCTGGAGGGACGACTGCGCTGACTGATTGTATCCCTGCTCATAGTATACTATATAGTTTTTGTACATCACTTTAGACAAACTAAACATTTCGAGAATGAAGCACGGCCACGGCTGGAAAACAGAGTCATCACTTCAGGAGGAGGCGTGAATTAATTAAGCTAAACTGCGACATGGTCATCTTGTGGAAATACTGCCAACGATCCATCAGGTAATGTTTTCCCCTCTCTCTCTCTCTGTTGGTAAAGCACTGTCAACAAATATTTTTCCTCCATATCCCATAATGCACAGAAATCAAGGGAAAACGAACTCTAGTGCGATTCAATTGAACTAAATAAGGCAGATGTGAAAGCACCCTCATGTCAACATTTAGAATTTTTAAAATGAAAACCTTTTACATAGACAAATATTTTTCTGTATGTAAAAAAAACTAAAAAAAATCGGTAATTTTACGATTTATTTTCAGCAGCTGAGGTGCATGAAAAAACCTGTAAAATAATGGATATTAAATTACAAAAATTTGCTTAAATTTAAATTTCTGGTAAATTTCTGTCATTTATTATCTGTTATTTTACAGTAAATTTCTGTAATTTAATGGCCTTATTTTACATATTTTTTAATGCAATAACATTTATTACTCTGTAAAACTGATTGTGACTGGTCAAAAACATAACTACACACACACACACACACACACACAGAGAGACAGCACCAAGGGACACACAGCAGCACGCTTTCTCTCTCATTCATACAGACACACATAGAGAGAGCACCAAGCGACACACAGTGTCACAAGCCTTTATTGTTAGACCGCGCGCCCACTCCCTTTCAAAATAGTGACCACTCCCGCGCTTTATTCAGAATTTATTCCCGCACCGCAAGAAATCTGATCGGCTCTCGCGGTACAGCAGCGGGAATGCAGAGCTCTAGTTCGTATTTACCACGTCTTCCTTCTCGTTCGGTCGAAACTGGAAATACTGCCAAACTGCAGCTCACTTGGTGCGCGACTCTCACCTCACCTCTCTCTCTCTTCTCACTGTTTCACATTTGTAGGCATTAAGTAAATAATATTTATTATTTAGTACTTGTCTCCTATTTAAGTGCATTGTTTTTATGACGGTATAATGGTATTGAAACAGACACCGTTGCTATTCTTAGATCCCGCGGTATACCATATTACCGCATTACCACCCAAGCCTAACACACACAGAGAGAAATCAATCTACCGTTACATTGAGTGCTTTTACTCATATTTTATTCTTAATGAGCTTTAATGATAATTCAATTCATCTAAACAAAAAGTGCAAATGATTTTACTTTCATTTAAAAGGCATGGCATTTGAAAGGTCATTCTCAGATAAAGATTTTCCATCAGTTACTGATGAATGTCACTATCGAGTATCTGAGTAAACCCACACACCTCTGACATTAACATTAGAGGATCTAGTTTCCATAGGATTTTTAATATACATAAAATGCTGCCATGTTTGGTCATTTCATTGTGTATTTAAATCAAACATACCATCATTTATGTACGGCATAGTCACAGTACTATATACCTACTTACGAGAGACAAAAATGCAAAGAGTGAATGAGATGAGGCCTTAAAATTGCAAGTTGACCTTTAACATAATTAAAAGACTTATGGGGTTGTCTTTGGTTTAAAAGACAAATGTGTGAACCATGACTCACATTTCTCTCTCTCAGTGTGTTAAAAATATTCATTCATTCATTCATCTTTTCGGCTTAGTCCCTTTATTAATCTGGGGTCGCCACAGCATAATGAACCGGCAACTTATCCAGCATATGTTTTACACAGCAGATGCCCTTCCAGCTGCAACCCATTACTGGGAAACATCCATAAACACTCATTCACACACATACACTAAGGACAATTTAGCTTGTTTAATTCACATATAGTGCACCGGAGCACCCTGAGGAAACCTACGCGAAATCAGGGAGAACATGCAAACTCCACACGAAAATGCCAACTGACCCAGCCGGGGCTCGAACCGGTGACCTTCTTGCTGTGAGACCTTAAAACTGAGTAATTTCTAAAAATTAGCCAGCAGTTTATTAAAAAAAATCTTTGTCTTGGGATGACGGATGATGGACGAATTCATCAAATTCAAGGTGTGTACTGAGAAATTACAATTCCCTTTTTCCTTCTTAACACCACCCCGGGTTGTAATCCCGGCTGTACCAGTTGGCATTTCTCTGTGGAGTTTGCATGTTCTCCCTGTTCTCCTCATGTGCTCTGGTTTCCCCCACAGTCCAAAGACATTTGCTTAAGGTGAACTGGGTAATAAAATTGTCTGAAATGGATGAGAGTGTGTGTGAATGTGAGTGTAAGGGTTGCAGCAGAAAGATCATGTGCTGCATAAAACATATGCCGGAATAGTTGGCAGTTCATTCCAATATGGCGACCCTAGTAAGAAAAATGAATGAATGTTAGGAAACAATACAGTTGTTTAAATGTTTGATGCTGTGAGTAAAGGATGTGATTCATGTAGTTTATGTCTTGGGTGATTAATCAGATTTACAGAAATTAAGATATTATAGACACCGTTGTACCTTGGCTACAACACAACAATCTGTCTTCACGGCAGTGCACGGGAATGGTCGACTCACGTCTTTTAAAAATATAAAATAGGTTTTGTGCTGTTAGTCTAATTGCAGGGTTGATTGAAGTTCATTTCTCTGTGTTTGTGCTGTTTGCTGTGAGAATGGCAGGTTCCCTGTTCACTTATGCTTGTGTGCTGGTGTGTGTGTGTGTGCTGCAAGTCATTTCACACTTTCATACACAAATTTCCACGCTTTATATGTGTGTGTGTGTGTGTGTGTGTGTGTGTGAAAGTGAGGAAAGAGAAAATGCCAGCGGAGGAGGACGAGTCTGCGAGGTGGACGAAGGGGCAGGGTGAGTAATTTCTCTGACGAGCCTGAAACCTGACAGATGAATTTAGGAGCGTGCAATTCAAATCAACGTATATTTTCATGCGATCTGCATCTTCCTCTCTTGTTATCTGTTTTTCTTTATCTGCATTTTCTCTCTTTCTTTTCCAAAGAAAATTAAAGCACTACATTAACACTTTTCCACCTATTTTATTTTAGTTTTTTCCACAATATTTACCTTTATTATAAGAAGTTAAAAAAGAAATAGAAAAGAACACTGTCATTGAAATTAGAGAACCGCAAGGGTTGAGGCACGATGAAATACAACTCATTATTGATACGTACTCCTATATACATTTTTGGAGATCAGGAAATTCGTCCCAGGAGGTATGTTTATTCGCAGTTTTTCTTTTCGCGAATCCATCAGAGGCTGCTGTGTACACTTTTTTTAGATCTCAAATTTCTTTCACGATTGCCGTTCGTGCCTGCTGTTCTCGCATAAATCCACCAGAGGCTGCTGTTTACTCACCGACCAATCGATTTCTCGCTCTATTTTTTTGCCTTTAGTTTTACCTGCTGTCTGGAACTGTTCTTCACAGGACGCGAATCCCATCATTATGGTCAACTCTTCTCTGTGTCTTAAGTCCAATGACTTACAAGGCGAGCTACTGAGCGAACTGGTAACAGCGGAAAAGCCGTCCACATGGAGGTAAGCGGTCAGCCAGTAGCATGAAAAGAAACAGGAGCCGTCAGCGGCATCGTTCCGCCCTGTAGCGTTCATTTTAAAGATGATATGCAGCCATACTGTACGTTGCTGAGAGAACATTTTGTCCTCTTTTAAGTGTGCTTGCATGAGAAGCAGAAGTGTCTGTGGTTTTTTGTGTGTGTGTGCATCGGAGGTCTGAAGGTCAACGTCTGGTTTCAATCTTGCAGGCTGCTCCCCCAGTGAAAAGTCCCGCGCTATACATTTCCTCTTTATGTTGCTTGTATAGTATGCCCATATTAAGAGTGTCTTCCTTCCGTTGTGTAACTTTTAAAGGTCAGCCCACTATGTATATCTATCCCTGCTCATCCTGTGTGTGTTGGGCTTGCAGAATAAACCATTCTAACTACAGTTTGGTCTCTTCTCATGTCTCCGGGTCGACCTGATGAACTTTGCTGAATCTGGTGCCTAATTTAGGGGAATCTTACAGATCTGGGGGCTCGTCCGGGATACATCTGATCAGGTAAGAGAATTTTTATTCACACTGCCTGTTCTGGTGTATCTCAGGGGATTGTGTAAGACTTGTGTTGTTGTACCCGATTAAATTTGGGTTCCACAAGCAGCTGACGTCTGTGTTACTGGCACAGAGTATCCTGTCACTTACTTATGCGGTAGTAAGTTGCGCAGAAGGATTTGTGTTGTCGTACCCGATTAAATTTGGGTTCCACAAATCAGGGAAATTTATTAATTCGACACTTGTTATCCTGTCAAGTTTACTTCAAACAGTAAATTGCACAGAAGGATTTGTGTTGTTGTACCCAATTAAATTTGGGTTCCACAAATCAGGGGATTTAATAAATTTTAGTAAATAAGTATTACGCACCAGCTTCAGCAATATGGGACAAGGATATCCAAAACCAGAACCCAGTGAGAGTCCAAAGCAATGGATGGATAGATGTGGCTGGGGATTTTACACTGAACCTTGGCTGTCCAACTTAGCTGGGTGGACAGAGGGACAATCCCAGTGGAGAAACTTCCCCAGGGAAGGAACCTTTGATCCAGGTTTTCTCCAATCAGCCTATAAATTAACGTATGAAGGATATGGGGATCCAGAATGGAATGATCAGTATATGATGAATGGATATGACACATGGTATACAATGAGCTCTATATGGAGAGATAAAAAGGGCATTTTTACACCTAAAACCGTTTTGAAATCTGTCCCCAAACCCAAAAGCAGAAGCAATACTGCCCGTAAGGCAGATAAGAGGGGCTCTCTCGCAGCTGCTAAGACAACTATGATATCACCACCCCCTTATACGGGGCTTCCGCCTGCAGCTTCATGCTCTGTAAGTGCTTCTCCTACAGTGCCTTCTATTTACCCGTCACTGACAGAAATGATTAAAACTAAACCAGACCCCTCCGACAGCACGGAGGGCACTACTTCAGCCTCTAATGTGGCTGCTGTATGGGTTGCTAAACCACGAGGGATAGAGATAATTCCGCCCTCACCCTCTGTTCTGAAGGACCTCATATCTCTTTTACCAGAAGTGGACAAACCACTGCAATTTGTAGACATGCTGTTGCGCAGCTCGCGTCACTGCCAACTAATTGGGGCAGATTATCGATTTATCCTTCAAATCAAAATGGGTTTGTCCTATGACGATGACGAAATAATAGAAAAAATACCTGCTCTTGATCCCAAGCATGATATAGTACACACAGAAACTGTTAAGGAAGAAACAGATGATAAAAAGACACGTACTCGTATAAAAACACGCCTCGCGTGGAAAGATGATCAGGAGGAGCTCCTAATACATCTAAAACAGCAGCTTACTAAATACATAGTACCATACTTACTGGTCTGAATGTGACGCCACAACTGATCCTAATGGAATAATGCTAGATGGCAAAGGCCGTTTATGCCTGCCATCATCCTGTGCACCTTTTCTCGTCCGCGAGTTTCACGGTGTTACACACCGCGGCCGAAGAGGGGTAATAGACACAATGAGTTAATAGACACAATGAGTTAATAGACACAATGAGTTAATAGACACAATGAGTTCCTTTTTATGCATTAATAATTTACAGCACCATAACACGCTAGATAGATGTTTGATATGTGCTCAAAATAATATCACTAAACCTCAAGCTCAACATCAGCAATTGCCCCTCCCTGAAACACCTTTTCAGGAATGGCAGGTAGATTTTACACATCTGCCAAAGAGGGGTCCTAATAAATATTTATTGGTTTTTGTGGACAAATTTTCAAAATGGGTTGAAGCCTTCCCATGCAGTAAAGAAGATGCTAATACAGTTGTCAGATGTTTGACAAGAGAAATCATTACAAGATACGGTATACCATGTGCCATAGACTCAGATAAGGGAACCTCATTTACTGCGAAAGTAATACAAAATCTGGCTAAAGAATTACAAATTAATTGGCAGCTACATATTCCTTACCATCCACAATCATCTGGTATAGTAGAACGAACTAATAGGACCATCAAGGACAAATTAAGAAAGGCTATGCAACATGCAGGGCACTCAAATTGGCTCGCCTTGCTACCTGTCGTTTTAGCAGACATGAGGATGTCTCCTCACAAAAGTCTTCACGGTCTGTCTCCTTATGAGACTGTGATGGGACGACCCTTTCCCTCACCATGGAGGCAAGGGGGTACCACACTGGGTGACGGTTCTTTGGATATCCATATGAGTGAATGTGCACAACAGCTACTAACAACATTGCATGCATACTGGACTAACATACATTCTGGTTCAGCCCCGATGCCGGTAGACCCAACACACCCATTTAAGGCTGGTGACAGAGTAATGATTAGACAGTTCAATAAAATGAGCACAGAACTGGGGGACCCCAAATATGGCCCCCGACGGATGTCGTGGCTGTAACCAGAACCGCCGTTTTAACCTCCTCTTCTACACAGTGGATCCATGCAACCAGGATAAAACGAGCACCTATTGAATAATAAAAATGTATAAGTTTTGTACAATGATAATCTGTCTGCAGACTCTCTTTGTTTTACAGATACTTTGGGGGCCCCCACATCAGCTAGCACCTCCACGCAGCATAACTACTAGAAGGATCAGCATGAAGTGGCTATGGACATTGGGACTGTTTCTCTTTCTTGTTGCTCAAGCTAATGCAGCCAGGCTGAAACGCTGGACACATGATCATGAATTTGGATGGGCAGAGGATGGGGCTGACAATCCAATTGAAATAATATGTGGTATCAATATGTAAATGAGTTTTAGCTAGGTCATATAATGTATCTGGTTGTTATGTATGTTCTGTTATGCCTCATTCAGCCAAACAAACCCCTCTTTATGCCAAACCCATGAATAAGACCTCTGCTAAATGTTTTGCCAGTTTTGCAGGATCAGGGTACCAGGACCCATATATAATTGTCGATGACTACGATCCATACCGGATTGGCATTAGAAATGGTACATGTGATGCTCTATTTTGGGTAAAATTTGGCCATGCTAAACCCTCACCTATTAGCCACAAGGTTTTTATTAACCATTCTATTACACACCCTGTGTGTTATAACCAGACCATGGGCTCTCATTTCATGGGAAGCACTGTTAACTGTCAACAAATTGCCTCCTCGGGAGAAGGGGCCCCAGTTTATGTGTCAGGACCCTCAAACGGCACTTATGTGGTCCAGGGTGGGTGGTGGTTGTGTGGGAAAAACGCCTACATGTCCCTACCGGCCAACTGGACGGGGCAGTGTGCCCCTGTGCATGTGACTGATCACACTTTTATTGTGACAGCCCAGGTCCTGTCAGCGCAGCGAAGAGTTAAACGCAGTGTCCCTGAAATGAAGCCCCATGACTCTGTATGGGGTACTGACGTGCCCGAGGATTTCAAATTATGGACCACTGGTAGTAAAATGGTATTGGCTCTATTTCCGCAAATAGGTGTGGGAAAAGCTCTACTAAGAATTGAGACCCTGGACTATCGCATGGGCCTATTTCTGAATGCCTCAAAAAAAATAATTAATGAGGCCCAGAATAAGGAGCTGGGTAATCTACGTACCATGGTTTTGCAAAATAGAATGGCTCTAGATCTCTTAACAGCATCCCAGGGGGGGGGGTATGTAAATGAGTACTGCTATGTCTACTCTCCAAGGGTTAAAAATTGCCATGACTTCAGATTATGTTCCCGACACAACTTGGGGTTGGATGATGGGTCTGTTCGGCTGGGTGACTCCTTTCCTTACTATGATAATTCCTGTATGTATTATTTTCCTTCTTATTTGTTGTTGTGGTCCTTTTCTCTTGCAATGTTTAATGAATCGAATCTATGCCACAATGGACAGTATGATGGGTCAACGATATGATAAGATTCCTCTGTGTTAGGCCTTTGGCCTAAAAGAGGGGACTGAGAGAACATTTTGTCCTCTTTTAAGTGTGCTTGCATGAGAAGCAGAAGTGTCTGTGGTTTTTTGTGTGTGTGTGCATCGGAGGTCTGAAGGTCAACGTCTGGTTTCAATCTTGCAGGCTGCTCCCCCAGTGAAAAGTCCCGCGCTATACATTTCCTCTTTATGTTGCTTGTATAGTATGCCCATATTAAGAGTGTCTTCCTTCCGTTGTGTAACTTTTAAAGGTCAGCCCACTATGTATATCTATCCCTGCTCATCCTGTGTGTGTTGGGCTTGCAGAATAAACCATTCTAACTACAGTTTGGTCTCTTCTCATGTCTCCGGGTCGACCTGATGAACTTTGCTGAATCTGGTGCCTAATTTAGGGGAATCTTACAGTTGCTCTGCACTGTAAAAAAATCCACTGTAAGAAAAGCGGTGATGAAAATAAATCATAAAATAATGGCAGTTAAATGACAAAAATTTACTGTAAAATAACAGAGGTTGATTTACAGAAATTTAAATTTAAGAAAATTTCTGTAATTTCATGTCCATTATTTTACAGTAAATTTAAAGGGTCTTGAAACACCAAAACACATGTTTTGAGCTGTTGACAGTCGTATATGTGTCCCACACTGCTAAAAACACTATTAGGACACATATATTTTATTAAAAAGTATAAATTGGTTGTTTTTGCGTTATTTCAAGCAAATTTGTACTTCCGGTTTAAAACTAATTTTTGAAGCTGCGTCACGGCCATGAGATAATAGCATGTATTCCAGCGTGTGTTATTACGTCTCAGAGTGTGCTGCATTAATGCATGTGTAAAGCTTGGTTCAAACCAATCAGCGCACTCTATTGTAACTTCATTAATATTCATTACTTCACAGTGTTTAGACGGCAGAGACGCCACGTTGTGTTGGCAAAACAAGCGTGAAGTGTTGCTTTTATAGTTTGCTGCAGTTAAGTTTTGTTTTCATTTTCTCTCTGTGAGAGCGCAGCTGGCGTCACGTGTGGATTACAGTGTACGCGACGCGCGACAACCATAACTTACGTGTCTAAGGAGGATTATTGTTTACCTGAGAGCTGTTCTCATCTGCAAATGCTGAGATCCGGATTGGCTTGTAGTCTCCTCTTAATAAAGTCGCGGCTCTAGTTGCTGGCGATTGTCCTGTCTCTACAGATTTGGTAAGAGAGTGACCAGTGCTCTTTGCTTATTCAGTTTGTTCATATCGAACTAACTATTGCAACTTGTTGAGTGTAAACATGTTAGCACTACAACCAAACTTTAACCTCGTGTAGGATTTTCACCGCATTTTATGACCGGAATAACACACGCGGCTTTCTGACACTACCTGCCGTGTGCATCTAAGTTTCCGGGAAATGCGGAGGGTTTTAATTCTTTCATTCGCCGTGCGGTATCAAACATTGCATGAAAAATACAGGCTTAGAGCAGTTCCTCGAATCAAATATCTCGTTTGTCGCGAGGGGCAGGAATGAATTCCCTGAATGAAAGAGCCAAACTGCAGTTAAAGTCCACCATTTAATAATTTGGCAAATAATTCGACTACAGATGTCCAAGTAAACACAGTCACTTTCTCCCCTGTGTGTGTGTGTGTGTGTGTTTTGACTCTGAAACTCAGCGTGTGCCCAAATAGACACTCCCACACCATGCCTCTTTAGTTCCTCTGACACTCCCCCCTAAACAGAGCTGGACACGCCCACTTTTCTGACTTTTTCCAAAGTAGAGGTGTGAAAACACCCTGCTGAAACGAGAGGGTTTCATGGCCCTTTAACGGCCGTTATTTAAAAAGAAATTTCCGGCACCCCAACTGCCAGCTAAACCGTAAAATTAAGGATTTTTTTTTACTGTGTGGCTACATAATTTGCATTCTCAAGAAATGTATACGTGGGGACGTTTTCACAATGAGCCTGTGTTGAAAATGTCTGAAGGTTACATTTTTAGTCAAAAAATGTGTCATTTTTGTTCAGATGCTTGGTTTAAGTTTCTACGGCAGCTCACATCCAGTAGTCTCTCACAGGACTTTACTAGTCTTAATGTGTAACTTTGTTTTATTGTTGTAAAGCACTTTGGGCTGTCCCTTGGTTGCAGTGAGTTGCTATATAAATATAGTTTATATGAGGAATTTGCATTCATGTTACCATTTAGACCCAAGTTCAGCTGCAGAAAAGATCCTCCAATAAGACTTCACAGCAACAGTTAGTCCAGCCTTTTTTTCTTTCTGCTGATGAGATGTTTGGGTCTTTCAGTGCAAATTCTCTTAAATCTCAAAACACATATGCTAAGACTGATGAGTACCCTGTTCAGAGCTAAGAT
Source organism: Danio rerio (assembly GCF_052040795.2). Classification (NCBI taxonomy): domain Eukaryota; kingdom Metazoa; phylum Chordata; class Actinopteri; order Cypriniformes; family Danionidae; genus Danio; species Danio rerio. The sequence continues at coordinate 39,044,136 of NC_141035.1, forward strand.
GGTTAGCAATTCCAGCTGCAGTTTTAATTCGATTATGTGTTAGGTCAAATCTAGTAACAGAAAACAGATAGACAGATAGATACTGTAAATCAGTAGTTCTCAACCACATTGCTGGAGGACCACCAGCACTGCATGTTTTGAATGTCTCCTTTGCCTGTCACATCTATTAAGCTGATTACCTGAATCAAGTGTCTTTGGTTAGGGAGATATGGGCTGTATGTCAATTCTAAGAAAGCAGAGAAGGGACTTGTGTTCTTGTGAAGACCGCTCTTGCCAGGTTACCCCAGAAGAACAAACTTGGGAGACCCCGAGAACAGAGAATGCATCCTACAAGAAATTAGATGTTGCGTTCTTCCTGATGGTCACATGACCTTCACGCATTTTAAATGGAAAATAATTTAAACATTACACCATGCATACAACCATTTATTGTTTTTCCTTATTTCAGCCTCACAAATATACTTTGCAGAATGCAAATAAAACAGATTTTAATATGAATTTCAGCAAACAAACACCCTTAATGTGTTAATGCCTCTTTTAAGATTTTCATGGTAATGTTTACTTTCACCGTCTCATTTAGGGAAACTCCTGAGATACAGTAAAGGAGTTATTTCTCTGAACTCCTATAGTAAACAGGTATAGAATGCTGCGCTCCCCACCTCCTTTATTCAGCCGCAATGACTTCTGGAACTTCTCAAGTGAGTTTTGTGCTCAAGTTTGCATCGGTGCATCCTCTAATTCAATATCATATTTATCTTCCTGGTCTTTCTGAAGTTCCTCCGTTCTTACGGTCTTGTGTTTTGGAACTGAACTTTGGTGGTTGATGATAACATTACATGAGAACACGAGGATGCAAGATCGCTGAAGAATGCAAATTGAGAAACAGCCATGGAAAAAAAGTGCAGAGCTGGTGGTCCACCACGAACGTGGTTGAGAAACACTGCTGTAGGTCATCATTTACCCTCCCTTTACTTGTTCCAAACCTTTTTATGACTTTCTTCTGTTAAACACTAAAGAAGATATTGTAACCTGTAACCATTGACTTTGTTGGAATATTTAGTCAATCACATACATGTTCAATAAAAAAAGTAAGGAAAGTTTTTTTTTCAAGGTTTGACATATTAATAATTTATTTAATACAAATGAATAATCCTATTCAAAGAATTTTGGTATTTTCAATGCAATGCAAGAGTCGCATTAAGGAGTGCACATGGTTTTCATTTCCTGACTTCAAATAATATAGGTAGCTGAAATTAGCAGGTGGAGTTTAGTGAAATTCATCACTTGTCAATCACTCTCCAGTCCTCCATTGGCCACACCCATACATACGTCCTCTTTTTCTTCAAATTCTCTACACAACATTAAAAGCATAAGCCTTTCTCAACTGCACATATATTTTGTGTTCAGTGTCAACACATTTCTGCAGAAAGTAAGTTTAGCTGCAGAGCTCAATTTAATTTAAGACAACCAGGCCTTTGCATCTCTATCAGCTCCATCTACTTCTGCAAAACATGCTTAATTTGTATGCAAAGCATATCACACTCTTACAGAAGTTCAGTTTATATATCACCTTTAAGCAATACAAATAAATTTGTTTAAAGAAAAGAAAAAGAGACAAAATTATGTTAAAAAAATTCCTTTATAATTCCTTTTTCCCAACAACTTCCATGTTATACTGTGGAATCAATAATTACAGGTTTCCAGCTTTCTTCATAGTATCTTCTTTAGTGTTCAGTAGAAGAAAGAAACTCTTAAAAAGGTTTGGAACCACTTAAGGGTCAATAAATAGTGTGTACATTTTTATTTTTGGGTGAACTGTACATTTAAATTTGATATTGATCTCTCTTTCTGTTACTCCAGCTCCTGGTTATCATAACAAATCATTCCATGAATGAATGAAAAAGATGAATGATGCACTGGAGTAAAGAGGATGGCAGAAGGTGGAGAAACACATAAGGGAGTTGACATGATGCAAGTGAGGAAAACAAAGGCTGAGTGAGGGAGGAAAATGGAAATGATTAAACTTAAAATTAATGGAGTGTGCAAGCCGCTGTCCCCCTAAATCCCACACATCCACCTTGACACGTCCCATTTCCTCCACATACACATCACACTCATTCTTAGCCAGATGGCCATCAAAGACTTCATCATCACCTCCAACATGTGTGAATGTGCGTGTGTGGCACAAATATATGTATGTGTGTCTAGGTGGCTGACACTTTATTCTAAAATATGATTTAGACTAACACCACTGGACAAATGATTGTGAAGGTTTTCTGCGCACAGACCTGTCAGATTTTCCGGGATGATGGACAGATGTGTCCAGATTGCTTTGGCCACCTGGAGTCGCACTGCGCACACCTGACCCCATTTTGTTTTAGACTGCATTTGACAGAGGTTAACGGCCTTTCCAGTAGAACAGATGAGTCTTTGTGGCACCTAATCACTCAAACATCTCCATGTTTCAAAAATTCACAGCTTCCTTGAAAAAATATTTAAATAAAATCTCTCTTTGTAAAGTCCAATTAAACTACAAGTGGTTTAGTCGAACAGACATTGCTCTTTATGTTTTGGAATGGCGGCTACGCAGTTCTCAAGGATTTCTGAGGTTTAGCTGATTGCTTTCTGTAGTTCGATCGATCGAGGCAATTATTGGAGTTTTTTATTTGTTTGTTTCTGTACCTGAGCACCCATTAGCAGAGATTATTAGCTAGTTGTTCCAGCCTAGCAACTGCAATTGAAATGATTGGGAATGTGAATGTCTCCATTTTGTTTTTAATGTAAGATCAGGACCAACATTTCAAACGTAAAATCTATGTCCTTGGCTGTTTCCGAATACCAAGAACACAGAGAACAGATCGTGGAGACGATGTTACCTCTGAAGAATTAACTATGAAGAAAGAAATTGAACTTTGGCTGAGATAACAAGGACACAGGATCAAGGGTCTCATGAAATAAAAATAAAGTTTTTTAGATGTTACTATCAGAACTGTTTGTTTGTAGGATCCCTGTAAGTTAGTGCCAAAACAGTGAATAAATTCGCGTTTAGAAGATATACAATGATACACGCCTAAATGGATCAACGTTTTTATTTATGTCACCTCATACTTCAGTTTCTCATCAAATTATGACCAATCAAATGCTCTCTAGTGTCTGACATGCCCCGCCCCCTTCAAGGCGTTTCTAATTTGATGCTCTTGAGCTCAACCACTCTCACTGGCAGAGCGGTGATAAAACAAAATGCTATTGGCTGTTTTTTAAAGGGGAGGAGCTATTCTATGTTCCATGCTCTCTTCGTGTTTTGGTTGAGATTTACATCAAAAGTTGGCTAAAATGCGTCTTCCCATTTCAAAGCATTCACGGGACCTTTAAAAATGCTTGTTGAGAAATAGCCATTGTGTCCCAAAAGAAAGAACTAATTCTGAGCTGCTAGTCTGGAATTCTAGTATTACTTATTGGACAATCCTGCTGTAAGGACAGAGTGTGGCAACAGATGTGTGGATCCACGTGCATTGTTTATTAACACAGAATAGTCAAGCAGGCAATGGTTGTCAGGTACAAAGAGGGGCATACAGATAACCCAAAGAGTGAGGTCAAAAAACAGGCAAAAGTTCAGGACAGGTGGCAAAGAATCAAAAGGAACAATAAACAATGCAAAGATTAAAACCACAGCAGGATAAACAGGGAAAAAAACACTTCGTAATGCTACACAAGGAAAAACAAGACTCAGCAAAGTATCTGTGAAAGTGAGATGTATACAAAGTCTAGGTAATCAGTAATCATGTGTATCAGCTGTGTGTGTGTGAGTGTTTGGATTATTATCAGCTGTGGCAGGAGCTGGTGAGTGCAAAGAGTTCTGGGAGTTGTAGTTCGGTAAGAACACCGAAAGTAATCTCCAGCTGAGAAAACACTGCTGGCGATCACAACATCTGCCAATCAGAGAAGAGCAGGCTCTCTAAAAGGCTGGGTTTAGGGAGAATTGATCCTTGAACTAGCCATTTCAGATACTTGAGGCTGCAATTTGTATAAATGACCTTTTATTTAATACCTTTAATGGGTGTAAACTTTTAGTAAACAAAATTGGGAACTTTTAAATCAGCATTTTGCTTGATAAAGTAGCTAGGTGGTGTTTTGGTTACATAAATTTTACACCAGGGATGTCAAACTCAATTCCTGGAAGGCCGCAGTCCTGCACAGTTTAGTTCCAACCCTAATTAAACACCTGCTCAAACTAATTAAGTCTTTCAGACTTGTTTGAAACCTACAGGTAAGTGTGTTGGAGCAGGGTTGGAATTAAACTGTGCAGGGCTGCGGCCCTCCAGGAATTGATTTGGACATCCCTGTTTTAGGGATAATTTTGTTGCACATTTGTTGATTGGGAATGCAGTTGCATTTGTTTTAATCTGCCTAGACATACACAGAATAGGCCAGATTGTAGATTGCAAAATACTTAATGTTAGAGGTTCAAAACAAGCATTGTGTATGCCAACTGTTGCTTACTCTTAGCAAGCTCTCTTAATTAAAATTCCCAAACCTGAAGTCTAACTTACAATTAAGGAGAAAAGTGATGGAAAAACCAGCTGACTAGTTCTGATTAGAGATCTGTTTTATTAAGCTAAAAATGAAAAATTCTTCGGTTTTGTGCAGTTAATCAGAAAGGCCTTTTCGTGCTGCAGTGTAGGATTTCAGCCGCTCAATTTTAACTTCAATCAGCACATTCATTATAATGAGAAAAGTCCAGAATCCGTTTTACAAAGAGAATGAGAAAATGAGATTGTAAATGGCCTTCAATAAACCAAAGCTTTAATTAAAACACTGCAGATTTGTTAACCTAATGGAGAGTGCTTGGTAAAAGTGTCTATATCTGCAAGTCCTGAAGTGCTTAAACTTATTTGAACACTTATAATACACTCTTAATGTTCAACCTTTTTATGAATTGATAGCAAAGAAAGCACTTTTAAAAATGCTTGATGTGGTTCCATGAAGAACTGTTGCAAACTTCATATTATAAGAAACCCATTTTTTATAATAAATAACTTTCAATAAACTAAATTGGCCGTAGTGTATGAGTGTGTGTGTGTGTGTATGGGTGCTTTCCAGTACTGGGTTGCGGCTGGAAGGGCATCCACTGTGTAAAACATTTGACGGAATAGTTGGCGGTTCATTCTGCTGTGGTGATCCCTAATAAATCAGAGACTAAGCCAAAGGAAAATGAATAAATGAAGGTTCCATGGATGTTAAAGGTTCTTTATCAATATCAGCAGTGAGCCTTTATTTTTGAGAGTATAACTTTACCTCACCTTTTAATTAACTTTTAACCTGTATTCATTTGGTTTTGCCTGCATGTTTTTTTATGAATTGCCAAAAACCACTGATTCAGCTAAAAAAATCTCAAACTCAACCAGTTCATTAAACAAATAGAGATTTTTTTTGACACTTTCCTTAATTTTTCTTTGATATTTTGACTTCTACTTTTCTATTGATGTTATTTATATAACTATCAATTGTAAACATTTTCCTTTAATTCAAATGAATTGCACTTGGTTTTTATATTTGTAACAAAAATGATTCCATACTTGAAGTGTTTTTAAAGGTATAGTTCACCAAAATATTTAAATGTACCCAGCATTTACCCACAGTCAAGTGGTTACAAAGATTTTTGAGTTTATTTCGTTGTTGTTGAACAGAGGAGGCATGTTGGCTCAGTGGTTAGAACTGCCTCCTCACAGCGAGATGGTCGCTGATTCGAGTCACGGCTGGGTCAGTTGCCATTTCTCTGTGGAGTTTGCATGTTCTTTCCGTGTTGGTGTGGGTTTCCTCCGGGTGCTCTGGTTTCTTCCACAGTCCAAATACATGCTTTATAAGTGTGTGAGTGCATGTGTGTATGTATAAATGTTTCCCAGTACTGGGTTGGAGCTGGAAGAGCATCCGCTGCGTAAAACATATGCTGGAAAAGTTGGCGGTTTATTCCTCTGTGGCGACCCCTGATAAATAACAGGACTAAGCCTTTCTTTAAGGACTAAAGAAAAATGAATGAATGAATGAATGAATGAATGAATGAATGTCTTTGAACACAAAAGTTATTTTGAAAAATGTTACAAACCATTAACCATTGACACCCATATCGAAAACTAGTACTATGGAACTCAAAAGTTAAGGGTTTCCAACAGTCTTCAAAATAACTTGTTTTGTGATCAACAAAGAAAGAAACAAAAACAGGTTTGTGACAAATACAAGTAAACTATGGCTGAATTTTCAGTTTTGGGTGAACTATCCCTTTGTCCAACAGATTTTCAGGGTTCCTTATTGTATCTCGGCTACTATTTGCATACTGGCAATAATTTATTGTGTACCAGAATAATATTCTTCTTAATTTGCACGTATATAAATTTAGAAGGCCTCGGCGTAGTTTGTGGTCACACGTTGCAGAAATAAGCGCCATCAGCGGTGTGTCTAAATATGTTTGTAGTCTCAGACCGCCAAAGGCCAGTGCGCGCGCTCGACGCACACATGATTGCAATTAGCGTTGAAAAACACAGGCTGTGAAAAATACTGTCGGTAAAGGTTAGTCTGAGCTTCATTTGCACTTAACAGCATGCGCGGCGTGCTGGTGTGCGAAAAATAGTAACTACGTAAATAATGCAGCTTCGGATGCGTCCCAAGTCACCGGGTTCGCGGTCCATGAGCCGGTGAGGCCGTCTATCCGTCCCGGTGGGTTCAGCGGAATTAGCGCGAGTTCTTCTCAAACACATCACGGATCAGAAGGCGCACGCCGCGTGGATCATGGCTGGCCATTACCGTCGCTTAATAGTAGATTGTGTCTTAATTGGAGGAACGAAGGAGACTGAGAACCCCCATGGAGGGGCAAACATATCCACTGTCTGTGGTGCCCGGGGAAAGCAGAAGAAAACGAGGCTCTTCTCGGAAGCCTTGACGTCAATGCGTGCACTCATGAGCCTGTGTAAAGAAAACCAGCAGCAACGAATTGTTTTGCCCTATAGGCGTGTTGGTTAGGTTACCACAGGAACCACATTCAACCAGCACTGGAATGCACAATATTAATTTGCCAATGTAAAAAAATAAAAAATAAACATGATGCTAATAATTGTACTTTGTTTTAACTAGATCTGTTTTAAACGCCCCCTACGCAAATTAACCATGGTTTTACAACAAACAAGAATTATATTGTTGTTGTTAAATCATGGTAACCATGTTTTTTTTACACTACCATATTTTAACCATGGTATTTGTAGTAAACTATAGCAGCAACAAACACTTTTAACATATAAGCTGAATTTCATTAGATGCGCCTTGTCAGATTGGACTTTACAAAGTGTAAGTACAAAACTTCTCACTTTAACCAAATTTTAAACAGCTCTTCCTTTATTTTATGACATCAGCAGTCATTGGTGAAAGGAGCCAACATAGTTGTATAGTAATTTCAGTAAACCTCTAACTTACAGTTTGGAGAAGTAATTAAATATGTTTTGTATTCAAACATACCCAAGCCAGAAACTAAACATAATTACCGAATGATTCAAACCATCAGTTAAACAAATCAGTTGAATAGCATCAGTGAAAGTTCAAGAAAATCAAGTTACATTTGCAAAGGCTGTGGATTAAAGATATAATTTAAATGTAATAATGTTCAGTTTCCTACATAGTTTAATCGGTTTACTTTAGACCTCAATGTATTGTCATTAGTGTGTTTATTTTGTTTTGCCTTTAATTCTCAAAATATCCATTGATATACATTAAGCACCACAGTTTCAGCTAAAAATCTTCAATGTCCTATACTGAAGGAAAAAATCACCCAAATCTTCGACTTTCTGAGGGTGAGTAACAGCAAATTTTCAATTTTGTAGTTGATATCAGTTTGAATCAATAGGCAATTTTGATATTATTGAATTATTCTGCTTTTTGAGTGAATCAGTTGAATTGTGGACTCATTTGTAAACATAATCCATTGCCACCTACTGGATTAATTACTTAACATGGCTAAAAAAATTCCCATTTACTGTCATATACGAGGACCAAACTACTATTTAAACATCTTTGTTTGAATGCTTTTTCATGATAGGCAGATATTATGATGTAATCATGTCTCATTCACACTCTGAATGCGTGCAAATATGCATGTTGGTTTCAAAACAATGTCAATGGGGTTTATTTTTTTCTGAATTCTAACCTTCACACAAACATCTTAATATTAAAGTACTTAAAATGAAACTATTATTTATTAGTCATTCTAGCATTTGTACCTGATAAGAGCACTTCAGATGTCTTCCCAAGTGCTCACACCTCCTATTGACAACATTTCAACAGTCTGACCTTCACAAGTGCAGCAACAATTGTAGGATACTCACATATTTTCTATCATGCTAAAGACCGTTTAAAAGATATGTAAAGATACTTTATGTATATGTAAAATACTTTATGTAAAATGTATATACACTCCTCATTATTTACTTAGTTTATCATTGTTTACTTAAATTATTTATTCTGTTCAACACAAAATAAGATGTTTTGACGAAATATGAAAACCTGTAGCCATTGACTTCCATCGGAAAAAGAAATACATATACAAAATATATATTTATTTTAACAGAAGAAAGAATATAGCAAAGGTTTTTAACAAGTAAAGGATGAGAAAATGATGACAGAATTTTCAGTTTTGGGTGAACTATCTTTTAATGTGTTACAATGGACACACTTGGACAATGTTGGCAAACTCTGGCACACACATACACATACAGACAGTAATAGCAGTGTGCGCAGGGTTGCGGTGACGGTTGCAGGTTAAATCGATCATTAATCCCTTTCACCTCCGGTAGGATTCACGCCCCTAATCGGTGTCATCTTTGTCACTCAGCATCACTCGAGCGCACGCGGAGGAAACCCCCCTCGCCTCCTGACGTCAGGCGAATCGTTTAAAAGGCAACTTTGGAGGAATGAGCTGCAACAGAAGGAGCAAAGAGAACTTACCCGACGCATCTCTCTTCTTTTACTCTGAGACCAAATAAACACTTTAATAAAAGATGCTCTCCACGCGTATCCAGTGCGCACTGGCGCTCCTGTCCCTCGCGCTCGCCGTCAGCAGCGTCTCAGCTGCGCCGTCAGATGCCAAACTCCGCCAACTTCTGCAGAGATCTCTCCTCAGCCCTGCTGGAAAACAGGTAAAACAGCACTTACAGACACTGCACGTCTGACTAATGTAATGTGATAGATATTATAAATTATTTGAATGGTAATTGAATGAGATTTGATAAGAATGAAAAGCGCTGTCCGTGGTCCTGAAATCGACATAAGCGGTCAAGTTAGAATGTGTGGGGCTATATAGAGAGAGATTGTTTGAACGTGCATAGCGTGATGAATGATGATGAGAACTATAACTAAAGTTTATGATTCTGGTTTCAGGGCTTTGGTTATCTGAAAACTGTACCAAATATAAATGTCCTATGAAATAAAAAGCAAACTGAAGCTGTAATGCGTGTAATGTAACACTTATGATTTCAGAAAAATGTTAATAAAACCAACCTACAAAACACTAATATTCTTTAAAGGAAAGGTTCTGAAAGGGATTTTTCAATATGTTGGTTTCCAAAAAAAAAAAAAAAACAGTTTAGTACAGTTGATCTGAATTGATTTTTTTCGTATTGAATAACACAAAGTTACCTGTGCGATTTTATTATTATTTTTTAGGGTATTTATGGAACCTTTAAAGCCGATAACGTCTTCATTTTTTGAAAAGTGAACTAACGAGATTCATAAAAAGCAAGATTTTTGAGGTAAAAGTGATATAAATGTATTAAAAGCCCGACCAAAAATGACAATTTTGTCATAATTTTCCCCAAACCCTCGACTTGCTTGTTTTGCTGAACACAAAAGGAGATATTTTGAAGAATGTTGTGAACCTAACTTCCATATTATTTATTTTCCCTATTATGAACGTCAATGGTTACCGGTTCACAACATTCTTCAAGATATCTTCTTTTGTGTTTAGCAGAAGAAAACCAAGTCAAGGGTGAATAAATTAGTACAGAAATTCATTTTTTTTGGGGGGGGGGGGGGTGAACAATCCCTTTAAAGCCCTGGCTTTATTTAATGCTACATTTTAAAAAGAATATACAACTAATTCAATGTCCAAAATACAAATTTTAGATAAATACATACGATTTGCCACAGCGGAATGAACCGCCAATTCTGAAAAAGGGACTAAGCCCAAAAGCAAACGAATGAATGAAAGTACGCTTTGCACAAGCCTGAATCTGACGCACTTTGAGTTGCAGCAAGTGATGTGAATGAATATCCTAAAGTTTTCAACTCTCTTTCATTCTTTTAATTGTCAGGAACTCGCCAGATACACACTCGCAGACCTGCTTTCAGACCTCGTGCAAGCAGAAAACGAGGCGCTGGAGCCAGAGGATCTGTCGCGCGCCGCCGAGAAAGATGATGTGCGTCTGGAGCTCGAGCGCGCCGCCGGCCCCATGCTCGCACCCCGCGAGCGCAAAGCCGGATGCAAGAACTTCTTCTGGAAAACTTTCACGTCGTGTTAATCCCTTATGGCAAAGCTTTTCCCTTTGACTTTTTCTTTCTTTTCTTTTTTACTCATTTTTTTCTCCCCACGTCTTTCACATTCTTCATCCTAACCAAACTGTAAATAAGAAAACGTCTGTCGTCTAACAACGATGGTAGCTCTCACCGAGGCTATATTGATGTGTCATCGGAAAGAATGTTGTACGAATGTGTGCAAATCTGCTTTTAATTGTACTTTAGCAGATATCACTATTTTTAATTGTTTGTTTGAATAAAATATATGTTTCAGAGCCAATGCATAATGCAACTTTTTTCCCAGCAACACACACTTCATCCAGTTACACTATATACAAAGTAAATGCATGAAAGCATGCAGCCCTCAACAGATCTATTTGCAGAAACAGAGATGTTTTTATATAATCAATAAATCTATTAAACTATAATCCGAAATGAAAAGTGCTAGCAGGTGTGAGTTTGGCAGCTTATCAATGAGCTTTAATTTAATGATGACCTGCATGATGTTTCAGAGCCATTTGAGAGTAAATGTGGAAGAAACACAGAGAGACTCTTTTTGGCTGCCGAATCACAAAGGCTCTTAATAACCTTTCGTTTTCAGCATTAAGAGATTCATTTAAGAATGCTCTCAAACAATTATGCTATGTGTGTGCGTCTTTGCCTGCCATTTGACAGGTCCTTTGCCCACTCTGTGTGTGTTTTATCTCTCTGTGCAGCCTGGTCTGGTGTGTGTGTGTGTGTGTGTGTGTGTGTGTGTGTGTGTGTGTGTGTGTGTGTGTGTGTGTGTGTGTGTGTGTGTGTGTGTGTGTGAAATACAGATTGTGAAAGTGACAGGTAGAGTTCAATTGGATGTCTAAATGAGGACTTCTGCTCTATATCATGAATGTGTCATGTTCAGATTCTTTTTGTTTTTCCATTTGACACACATATGGCCCCATGCTCCTACTGGCCTCGTTCAGTGTATGTGCAGTTACATTTAAAACGCATCATTATATCTGACATTTACTGAAAATAGGACATCAGGTGGAGTTCACTTTATAGTGATTTTACTGCCTCTTTTTTCCTCCTGGTTGCTGGTCTCAGATTGCTAACATCTCTTTTAAATGTATGCACAATGAAAAAAGGGAAACTATAATATGTGGATTTTTATTTTACTTGTATATCAGTTTACACTTTATTTTGGTAGAATAGCATGACATTATTTTTTTAAATGTTGTTTTACTATTAAAAATAATAGTTAATATAATTGTTTATTAATATGTACTAATATATATATATATAATATATATATTGGCTATAAGCACTCACTTTTTAGATTTTATATTTATATTATTTATTAATATAAAAACATATTTGTATAATAAGGCACAATGCATTTGGGGGCGACGCAGTGGAGCAGTTGGTAGTGCTGTCACCTCACAGCAAGAAGGTCGCTGGGTCGATGGTTCAATCCTCGGCTCAGTTGGTGTTTCTGTGTGTGGAGTTTGCATGTTCTCCCTGCGTTCGCGTGGGTTTCCTCCGGGTGCTCCGGTTTCCCCCAAAGTCCAAAGACATGTGGTACAGGTGAATTGAGTAGGCTAAATTGTCTGTAGTGTATGAGTGTGTGTGTGTGTGAATGTGTGTGTGGATGTTTTCCAGAGATGGGTTGCGGCTGGAATGGCATCCGCTGCGTAAAAATGTGCTGGATAAGTTGGAGGTTTATTCTGTTGTGACGACCCCAGATTAATAAAGGGACTAAGCCAACAAGAAAATGAACGAATGAATGAAATTATTTGATGTAGTGATATGGAGCTGTGAAGCAGTTGAGACCTATCTGCAACTACTTTATGCTGGATGTTTTATTTTTTTTTATTCTAGAATAACTGCACACTTTGGAAAGTTCATCAGGCCTATAGTAGAAACTATATACATACTGTACGTAAATGTCTGTGAGAACATATACTGCATGATTGTGTATCACATTTTAAAAAATAAACACTGTATAATGGAGCAATATTAATCAAAACAATTTGATTATGAATTATGTAAATACTGATGTAATTATTTATGAAAATATATATTTCAAAATACCTAACCCTAACCCTAACGTCTAAATTGGAGTCATGCTTTCATGTTGTTGACGACAAATTCTGACCCTACTATCTGAATGCTGCAGCAGAAATCGAGACTGATCAGACCAGGCAACATTTTTCCAATCTTCTATTGCCCAATTTAGGTGAGCCTGTGCGAATTGTAGCCTCAGTTTCCTGTTCTTAGCTGACAGGAGTGGTACCCGGTGTGGTCTATTGCTGCTGTAGCCCATCCACCTCAAAAATGGACGTTTTGTGCATTCAGAGATGCTCTTCTGCATACCTCGGTTGTAGCGAGTGGTAATTTGAGTTACTGTTGCCTTTCCATAAGCTGGAACCAGTCTGGCCATTCTCCTTTGACCTCTGGCATCAACAAGGCATTTGCGCCCACAGAACTGCCACTCACTAGATATTTTTTTCTTTTTTGGACCATTCTCTGTAAACCCTAGAGATGGTTGTGTGTGAAAATCCCAGTAGATCAGCAATTTCTGAAATACTCACACCAGTCTGTCTGGCAACAACAACCATTCTTCAATAAAAAAGTTACATAAATCACCTTTCTTCTTCATTCTGATGCTCAGTTTGAACTGCAGCAGATCGTCTCAACCATGTCTACATGTCTAAATGCATTGAGTTGCTGCTTTGTGATTGGTTGATTAGAAATTTGTTTTTACGAGCAGTTGTACAGGTGTACCTTATAAAGTGGCCGGTGAGTTAGTATGTGTGTGTGTGTGTGTGTGTATATACACACACATATATATGTATGTATGTATATATATATATATATATATATATATATATATATATATATATATATATATATATATATATATATATATATATATATATATATATATATTATATAACACACACACTAATAATCATACCAATAGCCCAACCCCAGTTACTGCTACATTTGCTGCACCAGTGAAAATGTTTGTGTGTGTGTGTGTGTGTGTGTGTGAGTGTGGCAAGATCCTTCCTATTCTTTTATGTCGGTTCATATCTACCCACCCACATATAATATCTCTCATTGATAAGACGTCAGTATCTACACCATTCACACAAATATGCACAAAGACGGAAAAAAATCCTTTTAAGCTGTTCACATTTTCCTGCCACGCGTCACACCAATCCTGACATCTGCCTCTGAGCTTTTAAAGTGATTAGCAAGCCTTCAATGCACTTCAATACGACACTGCGCAGCGTCTCCATTTATTAGAGCTAATTAAAGACCTCAAAAAAAGTCTTAAGAGTCTGTCGCATTTAATTCAATCTACAAGTGCCAATATTGCATCCTAAGTGGCTAATTCGTTTTTGGGGGTGTTGTGTGAAAAGGTAGGCACATTTCCGGGGCAGAAGGGGGCGTTGGGTTGTTCTTTCCGCATGTTTGATATTTCCTGCAGGGGCATTAATGGCAAGAGAGTTTAAACAACCCCGCCTCGTCTTTCTGCTTAATGACACCACACTCTAACTTTCCGGAAGGAGTCAGGGAGAGACTGTGTTATTAATCGTTTAAGAGATTGTTTGTGTTTCACTCTCTTAAAAAAAAATAAAGGTCCAGGAAGAACTAACAGAGATGAACCATATAAGAACATTTCTGGTTCCCTAAAGCAGTGTTTCCCAACCCTGTTCCTGGAGGCTCTTTTATCTGAACCATTCATTTCAGGACCTTTTACTGAAAATTTCTTTAAAGAACCATTTTTTTTTCATGGTGTGAAGAATTCTAAAGAACATTTCCACTGTAAATGTAAATTAAAAAGTGATGTGTATTTATGTAGCACATTTATCACGTATGGCCATACACCCAAAGCACTTCACAATCATGAGGGGGGTTTCTCCTCATCACCACCAGTGTGCAGCATCTACTTGGATGATGCGACGGCAGCCACAGGACAACATTGCCAGTGTGCTCACCACACACCAGCTATTGGTGGAGTTGAGAGACAGTGATCGAGCCAATTTGGTGAATGGAGATAATTGGGAGGCAATGATGGGTAAGGGCTGATGGAGGGAATTTGGCAAGGACACCGGGTTACAACCCTACTTTTTACCATTTTTAATGATCATAGAGAGTCAGGAACTCGCACTTGGTTTTTAACTTCTCATCTGAAAGACAGCGCCCACTGACAGTATAGCGTCCCCTTCACTTTACAGGCTGAGCACCCTCTGCTGGCCTCACTAACACCACTTCCAAGAAACTTCTGGAATGAAAGGGTTTCATGGATGTTGAAGGTTCTTAATGGAACTAGTGGATCCTTTTCACAAGATGCTTATGACACATTTACAAGTCATCAGCATCTTAAAACTCGCTTAAAATTCAGATTTTCCCCAACTTTATTTATAGAATTTTACAAAAAATTTACAAATATCACACATTTTAGAATGTTATTGTACATTTTGACAAATTGAGAGAGATAAAGTAAACAAGAATCCAAAATGACTGTGACAACTATTCAATCAGTCATTTTCTTTCGGCTTATTCCCTGTCTGATTATCAGGGGTCGCCACAGCAGAATGAACCACTAACTATTCCAGCATATGTTTTACGCAGCAGATGCCCTTTAAGCCGCAGCCCAGAACTGGAAAAAATGTGACAATTATTGACCCATTAATTTTCTTTTCTGCTTAGTCCCTTAATTTATTTGGGGTCACCACAGCGAAATGAACCGCTAACTTATCCAGCATATGTTTTACGCAGCAGATCCCCTTCCAGCTGCAACCCATCACTGGGAAACATTCAAACACTCCCATTCACAAACATTCATTACGGACAATTTATCTTACCCAATTCACCTGTACCGCATGTCTTTGGACTGTTGGGGAAACTGGAGCACCCGGAGGAAACCCACGCGAACACAGGGAGAACTTGCTTACTATACACAGAAACGCCAACTGACCTAGCCGAGGCTCAAACCAGCAACCTTCTTGCTGTGAGGCAGTCGTGCTACCCAATGTGCCACTGTGCTTACAAGCTGTACTTTATAATATATACAATATATAATATAATAATATACTATACATCTTTGCATAAATTTGTGACGTCTATAACCGTTCTCTCTTCTGTCTGCGTTATCAGTCTCAACCTGTTTTTCTCCTTTTTTCTGAAAGTCTTGAAACAGTCATTGAGTTTTTCTTTTATTATTTGAGCAAATAGGAATACAAAAAAATGATTATTAGTTGTACTCTCCCATTCACTGCGTTCTGAGTTTACACAACTATAACAACTTCTGCTGAGTCCAAGAACCTTTATATTTTAACAGCATCCTGTAAGAATAGCATTATCTGCGAAGATCAGATAAAATGAAGCATTAATAACACTGAGAAGAGGCGGCACGGTGGCTCAATGGTTAGCACTGTTGCCTCATAGTAAGAAGGTTGCTGGTTTAAGTCCTAGCTGGGTTAGTTGGCGTTTCTGTGTGGAGTTTGCATGCTCTTCCCGTGTTGGCATTGGTTTCCTCTGAGTGCTCCAGTTTCCCCCACAGTCCAAAGACATGCGGTACAGGTGAATTGAATAAACCAAATTAGCCGTAGTGTATAAGTGTGATTGAGTGTGTATGGGTTGCAGCTGGAAGGGCATCCACTGTGCAAAACATATGTTGGATAAGTTGCCGGATCATTCCGCTGTGGCAACCCCTGATGAATAAAGGGACCAAGCCAAGAGAAAATGAGTGAATAACACGGAGAACTCATGACAAAGAAACACAAAACCTTTTTGTATCATTAAATTGAATCCCAATGTTTAGTACTGTATAAAATATTGTGCAATTGCACTAATCAAAAGACGTGGAATCTGAGGTTCTTCACACTGCTGGAGATTTACATAATTGCACAAGAAAAAAAAAATCAATATTCATTTAATGACGTAATATGGCCCGGTCCATTAGCCCCCAGCGGTTGAAGCAGATCTCGGAGCTTTAGACTCTCTGGTGTGTAAACAATGTGTCTTCATTATGCAGTTTGTTTTGATGTAATTGTCCACATTTTGATTTTAAATCGCACCATGTAATGTCTGTAATATGTGTGTATTTTGATTTCATACTTGAGTGATGATTATTTCGAGTAAACAAAGACATTAGCATGTTCATTCATCCAATGTAGTGTTTTTCCAAACTCCCTCTCCCACTAAACCAATTCCTTGTTTTGCTTGTTTAGCTTTGATTAAGTTGCCATAAAAACGAGATCTCGCAAAGTGCTGAATGTAATTTAAATAAGTGCAAAAAGGAACTTGGTAAAATGGTTGAAATTTGCATTCATGAATAAATGTAGCAGTTTTTTTTTTTTTTTTTTTTTTTTTGGAGGGAAAAAACTGCCTAATGTAAACAAAGATTTCCAGACAGCACTGAAACACTGATTAAACAAAAAATAGACAATTTATCATTTTGAATTTTGAGAATGATGTGGCATAAAGTCTTACATTGTGCATTTCAAATTTTTTATCTAACAACTTTAAGATATACACTTGAAATTAGCTAGAATAAATTCAGAACTGCAAGAAATTAACAATAAATAAAAAAAAACAAAAAACGATGAACTTGCAATCATAATAAATAAAGTTGCATTTTTACCAGCAGTTTATAAGCAACTTCTCTTACACATACATACTAATATTTTGAATTTACTTTCTTCATGGCATGTTTACTTCCTTGAAACATGGGAGGACATTCAGGTTCACCTAAAACTCTTCAGACCTGCTAATGTTGCACTTGCCCCAGGGCAGCTCAGTCTCTCTTTTGGGGGTGGTTCAGGACTGATTATTTAAATTTGCTGAATCCCTCTCTTGAGAGCCAAATCTGCCAGTATCAGAATAATTGGATGTAAGTGTGGAGAAGTTTCTGTGCATTTTTTTTTTTTTATTGTAGTGAGCGACCAGCAGATGAGAGAAAACCCTAGAGTAAAGCATCCGAACTCCAAACTGAAAGAAAAGTCAGCAACATGCTCAGTAAATGACACTGCTGTATGAATAAGAGGAAAATGCCTTCGGGTGTGTGAGTTCTCGTGGAGAAGCATGTAGGTTACACCATTTTTTTAAATAATGCGAACAGATGAACATGGTCTCTCTGACACTCCGCAGAAACAAACAAAGTGTAATCATGAGATTGTAAATCTATGATGGGTTAGTAATGATGTCTACAGAGAGCTGGATACTCAATCAGAGCCTCAGCATGTGCGTGTGTGTGCATATTTGCATATGTAGTCTGCAAAATGCAACCAGGTCTGTCTGTCTGCGTTTTTCTCCATCATTAGCAGCTCTCAGGGGGGCAGTGGCCCGCAGGGTGTGTGTGTGCTGATGACTTAGCACCCCTTGCGCTTAGTCCTAATGGCATACTTTCCTCATAACTCATTAAATCTCACTTCCGGTCTGTTAAAGGAGTGTATCAACTAGCCGTTGAAATCTCTGATATCATTCTAGAATGTCCATATTTTACACTTTGAAAAATAGCCATTGTCATAATTAATGTTTAACATATAGCTTATTGGGTGGCTCAGTGGCATGTGTGAGTGTGAAAGTGTATGGGTTTCCCAGTTCTGGGTTGCATCTGAAAGAGTATCTGCTGCGTAAAATATACAGAATAGTTGACGGTTCATTCTGCTGTGGAGACCAAGAGATGAATGAACATGATTTCTGTAAGAGTCCCATAGGATGTAATGAACTTCTATGATGCCTTTGTTTGCTGTGAATACACGCCCTCTAGTGGTGGAAATTACATACTATGAATTAAATTTCCATTCGATCATTCACTTTTAAACATTTTAGAGCCGAACTTCAAATGATTTCACAGCATTTCTTTATTGAATTCATTATATTAATTGACTTGTTTGTTTATTTGATCACTCACAGGCTCACTTTACATATCCTCTCTTTTAAAAGTTGCGTTTTGTTTTTCCTCTTTATTATTTGGGTTTCTCTGCTTTATTTAAAGTCTCCCCATGAACATATTCACCTCTACCCTCTCCTCAGTTTTTTTTTTCTTTTTTCGCTGGATCCCATAATCCTCTCAAGGTCAAGAACATCTGCACTCACATCATTGTCCAATGCTTCTTGAAAACAACATGAAGATAAGGGTAAGAACAAATATCTGATGATCTCACCCTTGTGCCCTGTTAGATAACATCTCAAAACATGTCTTCCTCAATCTATATATGCTATTTTAACCATTGTCCCTGTCCTAACCATCTTCAGACAGATCCACGATAAGCCTCTTGTTGGATCTTGATTGGCTTTATTTACTAAGATTACGGGCTCTATTTGAACGATCTAGGCGCAAAGTCTAAAGCCATGATGCAAAGCATTAAGGGCATGTTCGAATCCACTTTTGCTATTTTAAGGATGGAAAAATACAGTTTGCGATGCGGCGCATGGTCTAACAGGGTTGAGATTATTCTCTTAATGACTTATGGGTGTGTTTTGTGCATTAAACCAATCAGAGTCTCATCTCCTATTCCCTTTATGAGTCAGTTGTGCCCACCATGGTGCATTTGCTATTTTCATGGTGAACTTTGAAAATGGAAAAACTGAACACTTCACTAACGAGAAAACAGTTAAACAAACCATCTGCAGCGCGAGGAAAAGAATGAGCCTCCACCATTCGGCCTCTTTACTTTTACTCTTTTCTTCTTTTTCTTTCGTGGATAAGGAAAGGGGGTTATACGCACTCCACTGAAGACATCCATTAGCCTACATATTTAATTTTTTTTTTGTTAAGTGCAAATATTTGTTTCAAAACTATTTCTAAAATCAGCTCTAATTTCCAGCAAAGCAATAAATAAACAATGAAAAAAAAATTAACAATGAAGTGTGGTCAGCAAAATGTGTTATATCCAAACACACATTCTATTCTTATCCCCAGTTTAAAACCCGACAGGTGGACAAAACTACGTTTGTTTTTATTAAAACAATTATAAATATGCAAATAATAAATAATACAAATGTCAATAATAACATTATACAAAAGCAAGTTGACATGAATAAACTGAAAAAAGGCTGTCAAGAAAGGCAGTGGTTTTTATATTAATGTATAAAATATTAATTTTTGTAATATTTTAATCATTTAATTCTTTTTCATTTGTAAAGATATTCATGCATTACTATCCTTCTGTGGCGCCCCCAGAAAATTTTCTTAGGGGTGGCCAAGTAAGACAAAACCAAATCTTGGGGTGGCACACATTCACATTTCTTGTAAATGAAACAATGAATTTTTAATTAATTCCAATAAAAACTCTTGAAATATTGTAATTTATTCATTGAAATAAATCAGCAAGTACACAAGCAAAGCAAATAAAAATTAAAATTTCATTTAAAAACACCTTTCAGGCAAGTTATTTTTTCACATACATTTATTGTACAACATACAGTATATGCCATGTCTAAAATTGATGAAGATTAATGAATTAATTATTAAACAAACCAACAAAGTAATGGAGTTGCTAAATAAACTAGATTCTGAAAAGATGATTTCAAAATGCATCTGTTTTTATTTTTTATTTTTGGTTTTCAATCAGATTAAACACAACTTTTTCATTTCAAAAATAATAATTTCTTAATAAAAAGTGTGCAATCTCAGTGAATCAGCTATATCATTAATGCATAAGAAATTATATTTATTAATTGATTTCTATTTATTTATTGAAATATTGTGAATTTACGTAAGTACATTTAAATTAATAATAGCAACAACTAAATCATATTGGGGTGGCCCTGCTATCTTGTAAGTATTAAGCAATGTGTACGCATTTAAGGCACACAACTAATGCGCTCTGCGCTGGACTTTAGACCTGCTTTCAGTTGGTCAATTGCACAGTCTATTTTAGTTCCTTAAAATAGCAACACGCCAACAATGCGCCTTAACACACCTCCTTTTCTGACCAGCACACCCATGAGTCCACAAAGTGACGCAAATAGATTTGCTATTTAAACAACGTGCCACGATACAGTTAAATTAGGGTTGCGTTGGTCTGAAAATACATCGCACCAAACGCGTTGTGTGCCTTATTGCGCCTGGTGTATGATAGGGCCCTAAGATTCATTCGCCAACAAACAAGTCTGTTGAATTTTCGGACATTGAGATCAGCAGAAATGTACACAACAATTACATGTTGATTACGAGAAATGGCACATAAGAGAAAATGTGCCCCAGTAATGTATTTAAGATTGTCAAAAATGTACACAATGCCCTATAGTAGGTTTATGAAAACGTAACAAAACAACTTCAAGACCACATAGCCCAGCGTACATATTTCTCAGTTCTAAAATTGTAGCCCTGGGCACATATTCCCAGTCAGCCTGGTTTGGAACAAGCACTACTATGAAAATCAAGTCAGTCCATCATTCTTAATGATTGATGATCTCAAATATCTTCAACAAATACAGAACTTTAAACTGGTTATTAAAAAATGAAGGGAGAGTAAAAGATGTTAGACTTTTCTTTTTGGGGGAAGCTGTCCCTTTAAGAACATAGAGTTTTATTCCAGATTAAAACGGTTAAATTGTCTGTTAATGTATACTGTGTCAGAGCGTGGATCCACTGGAGCTTATTTATTACTTATTTACAATAGGATATTACTGCAAATAGAGAAGTCATTATTTCTGAGAAACCCCCAAGAATGATCTTCATTTTTATCGGTTAAACACTCATACAGAAAGCCATTCCTCTTCTCTCTTTATCAGTTAAACACATGCTGTGTGGAAATGAGGATCTCCAGCCTGGCGCTGATGCTGTCTATTACCCACAATGTTTTTCTAGTCAGCTTTGATAATGGATATGCAAATGATATGTAAATACAGCTAATGGACATGTTTCATTTGACAAGACATGAACAGGACAAAAATCATAGACGGAATGGTCAGAAATACCATAGAGATTTATGTGTCGTGATGGCATCATTCACGGTGCTTTTAAAAGGGATTACTGAGTTATGATGTCATGCAATGTTCAAGAAGCTTATTTAAAACAGCATTTCCCATAATGCTTTTCAGTAGAAGAAATCTTTGGTGAAACATACAAAACATATATTTCATCTTAGATGTGATGGTGAGTTTGCAGAATTTAGCCTGCTTTCCAAACAGAAAAAGCTGGTTGTTTTTATTCAATCAAAAATAAAAAGTGCAGGTAATGCAGTCAGATTCCCGAATGAGTGACTCTTTTGAACCGATTCTTTCAATCATGACATACAAATCAGTAAGCTAGTAGTCTGATTTACAAACAAATTATGAATTGGTTCTTTTACAGTCAAGTTCAACAGTACAGAAAAGGCTTTTCATTAGCGTTTGTCGTCAGCATTTTTCGAGACGTTTTTATGGATTTAAACCCAAGCGATTTTCCAACCCAAGCTCATTCTGGAAACGTAGCCCCGCGGACATTTCTGGAGACCGTGATTTACGTGGCCGGAGGTACGTAAGGCCGCGTTTAGTTTTTTTCGAGCGAACGCTGCGGGGCGGTGTGGCGCCGCTCCGTCCCTCCTCTTCGCGCTCGCCGGCCGACGGCTCGGCTCCGAGTGGAGGGCTTTCCTGATGCAACCAGTTTGTCCGCTTAGCACACAGCTTTGCTTCGGCGGAGCAAAGGCCCCGAAGGAGGAGGAGCCGGCCGTGGGGACGACGACCGGGATCGAGTCCGGGGAACAGCGGTTCTGGAAATCAGGTAAGGCGAAAAACGGAATCCGAAAATTTAGGGCGAGAACGCGGCGGGATCCGAAAACGCGGTCGAAATCGAAGACGAGGGGTTTTGCTTTTTTTATTTTTTCTGGACGGCTTTTGCGAACCGTCGCTCGGGTTTAGGGAAGGAGGAGGGGCAACTTTTCGCGCAAGAACGGCGCGGGCGCGAACGGCGCGCGCTCCAGAGAGGCGCCAGAGACGCGAAAAAGCGCGTACAGCGGCCTCTCGTGGATCCGCGAAAACAAAAACCGCTCGAATACGTACCTCCCGGGACGTATCTCGCGGCCCACAGAAACGTCCGCGGGGCTACGTTTCCACAATGAGCCCGGGTTGCGATTTTCATTGGCGTCGAGCAGAAGATTATGCAAAATCACTTCTTGATGTTAAATGACGCTACACAACTTTAAGCTTGACACCTGCTTGTAACACAGAAGAAGAAGACAGAAGGTTGGCTTGCTTGTTGTTAAAGTTACTGGCGATTCGAACAAGCATGGATGGTTCAAGTAGCAGCTCCAGCTCTGAAGAAGTTATTATTGTTCACCAGTGCAATAAGCAGCACGTTCATATCGCTTCTGCGCATCTTCTTCAGTGTGCGCTCGCATTGACAGTTTTGAGCTTGAGCGCCTACAAGTGCTGTTTACTGTAACTTCAGCAGCTCCGTGCACATCAAAAGTGCCAATCTGACTGGTGGAAAAGGAAAAAAACGAGCATGAGGCGTTTCTTTAAAAAGGACGATTTTGCGCCTGCCGTTTGGCGCATTGGTGTGCACGATCACATTGGCGCCCTTTATTTAGTCACGAGGTGTTAAACGTTGACGGAAAATGCAAGCAAAATGCGTCCCGGTTTCCAGGTACATTTTAAAAGAACATTGCAAGGAGGTTATTTTTACTTAATAATCTATAATAACTTGTAAATTACAAACTTGTTATCATGTCATTATGAAGCAATGTAAAGCAGAAAAAACATTAATGTAAAAGAGCTCTGAAGCAATTGCTGACGAGAAACTAGTGTGAAAGCAGCAGAGCTTTTATTAAGCCTCATTCCACCACTTCTGATTCATCGGGTCATGATCACATGGAGAAGAAGTTCTAGTTCCAGTTCTTGTTAGATATTTGAATGATTCATTTTTACATATTGTTCTTTTATAAGTGCAATGTTATAAGAAATTACTTACTATGAATGAGTTAATAAATAAACTATTAAAGGGCACCTATTTTACCTCTTTTACAAGTTGTAAGATAAGCCTTTAGTGTCTCCAGAATGTGTCTGTAAAGTTTCAGCTCAAAATACTCATCAGATTATTTACTAGAGCCTCCAAAATTTGGCCGTTTTTGGTGTCCGAGTATACTGTAGCTGTTGAGCTGCTTCTCTCCGCCTACCGTTCCCATGTGCATGTATGCTTCTAATCATCATGTGTTTCATCAAATAAACAGCAGTCAGTGATAGAGACAGACACAGATAAAGCTGAAATACAGCTCAGTGATTTATTTCATTTATTTGTGGTGGAGTTTATTCGCGATGATTCTCACACAAATGCCATTTGTAGTACATTTGATTTACTTGCCAAGTTTCTTACAGTCAGTTAAATGTCTGTTGAAGGAGCAGTATCGACAGATATTAAGATTAAGCAGACAGTCTACTAATTCTCAAATGGACCATCAAAATAAAGCTTTACCGACAATTGAACCAACCAATGACTGAAAGAGGAGACAGTGAATGAATTAACCAATTACTGAATTACTAAAACAAATTTTGTCTACACAGTACATTTGAAAGGTCACTGCAGAGCTGGGTAGCTGATGTACGTAAACATCAAAATATAAAGTGCTCAGCATAAGTGATCCGTTCTGAAAATGAATATTTGTATTCATTTCTTAGTGAATATAGGCAATGTATTTTGGTGCATTTAAACAAAACAGATATATATATATTTTTTTTTTTAAATAATATTTTAGTCACCAAACATCTTTAGACATTGAAAGATAATACAATTAAATTCAAGGAAAATATTGCAAAAAATATTACAACCTACAAAATTTCAGAATATTTTATTACTTTTTTTTTGCTTTTTTATTTTTATTTTTTACTCCTATTTTAAAATGTGTGAGTATTATTTTTCTATAACGTATACATTTGGGTGTATTAGTTTTTGGACCATTATCATAAGTTATTATGTTAGATATGCTCCAGATTTGGCTTCAGTACTGACTAATCTAATGTATATGCACAAATATAATATTGTATAGCGTCCACACATTAAAAATGTGAATTTAAAAGATAGATTTGTGAGGGGTGTACTTGTATATGCTGAGTACAATACGTTTAACTGTCATGCATGGTGTTAAAATTGTTTTGAGGTCATACTATTAAAAAATTGAGCTGTGCAAAAATAAGTCTTTATTAATCAGTAATCAATATTCTGTCATTATAATTTGTAGGAATTATTTTACTCCCAGAGGGATTTTATTTTAACCCTGTTGGAATTTGCACTTTTCTCCCCAATAAATAAGCCTACTGTATATGCTATAAATATAACAATATAAAACAATTTAAACATGACAGGAAGGAGAAATGAATCTAATACATACACATTAGAACAGAGAGGAGTGAAATATTTATGTAAACAAGTGTTGGTTGATGTCATGCTTTCCTAAAATGGTAAAAATGATGCAGATGAGGAGAGGTGTGGAAGATTAACGAGGGAGCAAGAATAAGCTGGGAGTGGATGGAGGGTGAGGGATGGGGTTTCTCTGTTCGCTCTCAATTGTTGTGCTGTCTGTGTGAAGGAGGCCATTACCCTCACAAAGAAGACAAAGTCCTTTAATTCAGGCATTCAGGCAGACAATGCAACCACTGCTGCAGGAGCCTGCTGATAGAACGGCTCTTTAACCCTGAATCCTCCCACACACACACAAGCTATCATACACACACAAACACAGAGCATGCATATGAAAAATGCAGACTCCGTCAAGCATATGCACACATACATATATCATGTTGGCTGCTCATATTATATATTAAGTCTTATTTAAACTCAATGGCCACTTTATTAGGTACACATGTCCAACTGCTGATTAACACAAATTCCTTATCAGCCAATCACATGGCAGAAACTCAATGCATTTAGGCATGTAGACATGATCAAGACAATCTGCTGCAGTTCAAACTGAGCAGAAAACTACACCAGGTGCCACACCTGTCAGCTAAGAACAGGAAACTGAGGCTACAATTCGCACAGGCTCAACAAAATGGACTATAGAAGATTAGATTAACGTTCCCAGGTCTAATGAGTCGGTAGGGTCAGAATTTGGCATCAACAACATGAAAGCATAAATCCATCCTGCCTTGTATCAATGGTTCAGGCTGGTGGTGGTGCAATGGTGTGGGGAATATTTTCTTGGCACACTTTTGCCCCATTAGTACCAACTGAGCATTGTGTAAATGCCACAGCCTACCTGAGTATTGTTGCTGACCATTTCTATTCCTTTATGACCACAATGTACCCATCTTCTGATGGCTACTTCCAGCAGGATAATGGCCAAATGGCCAAATAATGGCCAAAACGCAAACCATCGCAGACTGGTTTCTTGAACATGACAATGATTTAGCTGTACTCAAATGGCCTCCACAGTCACCAGAGCTCAATCCAGTAGAGCACCTTTGGAATGTGGTAAAATGGGAGATTTAGTCAGTTTTGAAGGAAAAAGAGGATCCAACCGGGTACTAGTAAGGCGTACCTAATAAAGTGGCCGGTCAGTGTATTCTCAATATTTGCTTTAAGAATTGGTGTATTTAGGTGAGAGCTGTATGCCAATCATCTCTTTTAGTTGCTGAAGCTGCTGTAATGAATGCCTGAAAACAGATATTGAAAAAACTTACCGTGTTCATAATGGTTATGGACACAACCATAATCCTTCACAACAAAAAACCTTGTGGCTGTCGATGAAATAAAACAAACACTTTACCTGCACTTTCACGGCCACTGACGCACACGCAGATCGTGCTGAAAGATCATCTCGCTGATAGTGTTTGACAGAACTAAATATGTGAGTAATGTGTGATTCATTTCATAAAGTCAGCCGTGACTCAAAATGAGAAGAATATTGAGCCGCGCTGTTTACTGTGTGTGCTGGCCTGCTGTGGAGTCATTTATCGTGGATATTCATTGATTAAAGTATTAAACTTCTGAAGCAAGCAGGGTCAGTTTAATGTGTGGTAAGATAGATTAAAGATCTCCAGCCCTGCACTCACACACACACACACACACACACACGCACACAAACACACACACACTCACACACAGCTCATTAGGTGCAATTAAACTTTAGCAATGTAATAAGAATAATTAGTTTTCAGTAGAGTTTGGAAATAAAGTTTTCTAAATGTGCCCTAGGTGGGACATGAAAGAGATAAAGAATAAAAAGGTATAGTGTAGACTTGAAATTAAAGAGAGGTACAGTTGTAGAGTTGGGAATTTTACAAAACTTTGGTAATAGTAAAAACCTCACCTATTGCTAATTAAGAGTGTGTAGGTAAAATATTGAAGTCAATTACCTTACACAACCTCAGTGTCTGAATACGCACACATCTCCACTAAAGTAAACAAGTAATAGCAGGTCAACATTATACAACAGAGGTGATCAACCCTCTTCCTTGAGATCTACCTTCCTGCAGATTTCAGTTGCAACCCAAATCAAACAAACCTGCCTGTAATTATCCAGTACTGCTCAGGTCCAAATTAATTACTTCAGGTGTGTTTGATCAGGGTTGGAGCTGAAGTCTGCGGGAAGGTAGATCTCCAGGAACAGGGTTGAGCATCCCTGGTATACTGTCACCAACTCGGTCCCAGTCATTCCCCTCGCTGGCCAGCAGAGGCCACCATCTCCGGACTTCTAACATTACGTCATCCTTTCACCCTGATTCCAGCCCACCTGATCTCCATTCCGTTAATGACCCACGTACCCTTTATAAGCAGCTCACACACACTCACCTGTGCGAAGTCTTGTTTAGCCCCGGCCAGCATTACTTAGCGTTCTATCCTGCCTGATCTCCCGTTTACCACTTCCGCCCGTTTCCTGATTCTGCTCTGCCTTCTGCCTGCCCACGACCAAAGCCTGTTTACACGGACTCTGATACTCGCTGCCTGCCCTCGACCAAAGCCTGTTACACGGACTCTGAATCACGCTGCCTGCCTCTGACCCATGCCTGGTTATAACTCTGTGTCTGTCAATCTCCAGCCCATATTCATTGATGTGTATGTTGTGTGTTCGCACAGACGTGCGTTCTGTATGTTGAGTAAAGTGTGACTTAATAAATCCTGCAAATGGATCCCTCTGTGTCAGTCTCCCCGTTACATATACATAAATACCTACTTTTATTACTTGCTTACTTCCTTGAAACTGTAAATACTCCACAAAGTTTAGTTTTATAAAAGCAATTTTTATAAAACTAAACATGTTATACAGGTAAAATGGGTAGCCTAATTGTCCGTAGTGTATGAGCGTTAATGAGTGAGTATGGATGTTTCCCAGAGATGGGTTGCAGCTGGAAGGGCATCCGCTGCATAAAACATATGCTGGATAGGTCGGTGGTTCATTCCGCTATTGCGATCCCAGATTAATAAAGGGTCTAGCTGAAAAGAAAATGAATAAATGAAAGCAATTTTATGTATTTTCACTTAATATTTACACTTTAGTAACATTATTCCACTCACCATTGACATTTTTATCCATCAAACATGAAACAAAGAGGTAAAGCAATTTTATTGGATTAGCAAATTGCTTACAATAGTCCATAAGCTTGATTAAGCTTGTAAAATATGACTGCATATGTCTGTATCAGAGTTGGGTGTAATGCATTTCACAGTAACGCATTACAGTATTCCAGGGGTG
Organism: Danio rerio; assembly: GCF_052040795.2. Lineage (NCBI taxonomy): Eukaryota > Metazoa > Chordata > Actinopteri > Cypriniformes > Danionidae > Danio > Danio rerio. Next base: position 39,072,299 of record NC_141035.1, read on the forward strand.
TCCAAACTCGGTCCTAAAGGGCCGGTGTCCTGCAGATTTTAGCTCCAACTGGCTTTAACACACATCCAAGGACGCTTCTAGACTGCCCAGTAAGAGCTTGATTAGCTAGGCCAGCTGTGTCTGTTTGGGGTTGGAGCTAAACTTTACAGGACACCGGCCCTCTAGGACAGAGTCTGGACATCCCGGCTGTATTCTAAAAAGTCCCTTTAAGGCAATTCATTTCACCCTACGGTTATTTTTGAAACGCCTTTCGGGCAGTATACGGTTGTTGCTAGATCTAATATGGTTGCAGCCGGGAGTTATCGAGAATTATTTATATTATTTATTAGATTTCTCATTTATTGTATTTTATTAATGCCTACCCCCTCCTCAACCCTAAACCCAACCATCACAGCACTGTAAAAACAGTAGTTGTTCAGCTTAGTCCATTTATTTATTAAGGGTCGCCACAGCAGAATGAACCACCAAATTATCTAGCATATGTTTTACTCAGCAGATGCCCTTCCAGCCTCAACCTATCACTAGAAAAGTCTGTAATACATAAAACTATTAATTCATTCAAAATAATCTCAAACACAGCAGACTGCAATCTGCAAAATCTTTGTAAACAGGCCTAACAGATACAGTATACCCCCATACAGTATCAATTTTGTCTGTCGGTTATTAAATAAGCTAACAAACAAATAAATAAATAAAATCACCGCGGCCCGCACATATTAGCCAATGTATAGGCTACATGGTGACTTTTTAACTATGACGAGAATCGGGGCGGGGATTAATCAGGTTACATGCACAATGGCTGCTTGAAGATGGCGCGGAAATCACTTTAAAACAAAACATCCAACGATTTAGAGTAAGAATGTGTGGGTTTCCATTAAAATTTGTCATTAATTACTTTCAGTGCAGAGTCGGCCTAACGTTAGTTGTATTTTGGTGACTAGATTTGTAAGCAGCCCTAAACTTGAAACTTGAACAAGACTCCGGAGCTTGTATTTTTTCACCTCTTTCATCAGTGATACATTTTCCTATTCATTTTTCATTTTCATACAATTTTTCTATAAACATTTATGAGAAGCTGCCATTGTGTGACGGGAATTCGCTCATAAATATTAATCCTGCAATGCCGACGTTACTTGATAACTTTCCTTGTGTGTCCAGTCACGTAAACCAATTCAAATTCATGAGGCAAACCGCAAGCATTGTAGGAACAGAGAGAGGTTTTTAGTCTGGCGAAAAGCGACCAAGAGCTCGGAAACTCTGCAGAGGTGGACAACACCCCCCTCTAGAGTTCCAAAGACTAATGGCAGGCTTTTCTCCTGTATTGAGACTGTTACATATCCACTGTATTTACCAAAAAACAACTTCATTTGCAGGACATTTTTCATCCAGGGTGATAATGTTTTTGAAACCACCTGAGATTAAATAAATTTATGTTTGCACATTCGTTCTGTGACAACATGTTCCCAATATTGTTTAATTTACGATGGCACTTTGAATATTCGGTCTGAAATCATTCAAGTAACTTAAGTAACTCAAGTAAGTTATTTATTCATTCATTTTCTGTCGCTTTTCCAGGGCCGTGTCACGGGGGCAGCAGTCTTAGGAGAGAACCCCAGACGTCCCTCTCCCCAGACACTTCCTCCAGTTCCTCCGGGGGATCCCGAGGCGTTCCCAGGCCAGCCGAGACACATAGCCCCTCCAGTGTGTGCTGGGTCTTCCCCAAGACCTCCTCCCGGTAATGTTGAAAACAACATCAGCACTGTTTATTTACTATTCCACTATATTAAATTTCCAAAGAATACTTTTCTAAAATTATATTATTAAGGAGAAAGTCCAAATGTGCGAATATAAACCAACTTTACCTCAATGGGGATTGGAATTGGTTTGGAATGTCTTTATTGTCCCTGAAGGGCAATTAGGTTTACAGCAATAGCTGACAGATAACAGGTCACACTCGACAACATAGAACAATAAAATTAGTTATAGGCAAAAAAAAAAAAAAAAACCTCTAAGCTTGTTAAGTAACCCAACTGCAGTTGGAACAAATGAATGCAAATATCTGTAGGACCCTGCATGTCTAGAATAAGTATACCTTCTGGCTGATGTCAGGAGGCAAAACTTTGAATAAGGTGCGTGGTTCTCATCTGCTAAAGTGGAAATAGCCCTCTTTATGACTGTCACCTCATACACATGTACAATACTATTAGGATTTGTGCCCAAAGTCTTTTAAGACAGATTAATCATTTCTGAAAGTCTGTTTTTACTTGTCACCCTCACATTACCACATCAGCATATTTAGCACCAGAATATCAAAAGAAGAATTAAATGTTCTAAGAAGAGGCCTATCCACATTAAATCTCTTTAACTTCCTCAAGTAAAACAATCTTTGATTCGTCTTTTTACATATAAAATTAGTGTTGGCCTTAAAGTTCAGTTTATCATAAAGGATGGTGGCCAGGTATTTATACTCGCTCACTGTCTCAACTACCATACCGCTTTAGTAGTAGCAGCATTAGAAATAGAGTTACAGCGAAAATCAATAAGCATCTGTTTAGTATAATCACACTGTAAATAAAAAAAAGTTGAGTTAACTTAGAATATAAATGCAACCTGCTGCAAAGACATTTAGAGTTTATTAAGCTTCAGTGGTTTAAGTTTTATAAAATAATTTTTTTAAGTTGTCTGAAGTGGCTGGTTTAAGTCACTTTACTGAATAATTTGGCACGACTTCAACCACTGAAGCTTAATAAACTCAAAATTTCATTGCAGCCAGCTGCTTTAAAAATTTAAGTCAACTAAACTTTTAATTTTTTTTACAGTGGTTAACACTCAAGTGAAGAAATCAAAATTCAAAGTCTTCTCAACTGATTTTTTTTTTTACTTTCATTGAACAAACAGTTCCAAACATGCAGTTAAATCGTTTTCATGAGTAAACTCAACTCTGAGCTCAAAAATATGTCCACCTAACTTACAATTTTAAACTGAGTTAACAATTTTTAAGCTGGATTTTTTACAGTGCAGTATTCAATATTAATAATATTAATTATCAATATTATTATTATATTAATATTATCAATATTAATACCATGAATGCAACAATCAATATTATTTTTTGTGACATAAAAGACTTAAATGGAGTAAAATTATATTTAAAATGTTATTTCCTGGCCTCCATGAATGTGCGACTGTAGGCATGTGCCTAGAATGCCTGGGGTACAATGGTAAACAATATGAATTAAGGTCTTACATTTAATGTGAACTTACTGGACCTTCCTCCACCTGTTACTTGGGCAACAGACGACCTACAAAGTTTTTATTTGCAAAGGAGGTTGCTTTATTGTGGCCAGTTTTATAATGGACATGTTTGTAAACCATAATACTTTTGGTACCCTTTGCATCTCATTGGCTTTCTAACACACAGCTCATTACCCATCTGTCGGCTATGACACTGTTGGTCTAACAGTCCAATTACCTCTCTCTGAGTGAGAAAACAGTAGGGCATGGATCGTTCTAGAATTAAAGAACTTCTTGTAAAAAACACATTAATCAACTCCAGTCCCCCACAGCGATAAACCATCAGAAGGCTGGATTAGACACACACGCACACCAGAAATGACCTCAAACAAGCTGATGTTAGCGGTCATCAAACACATCGTGGTGAATTTTAATCACTCTATTGAGATGTCACCATGTTTTAAAAGTGAAATATTTAGGCTGGTCTTTAATTGAGCAGTAAGTAAAATAATAGAAGGCCAATCAATTAAAATAAGGTGAAGCTAAACTCTATAGTCAAATGTGAATTCAGTGCAGCACTTAAATTTGAAAGTCTGCATAAAAAATACTGTTTATTTTGCTGTTATCTGTTTGCATACAAAGATGAGAAAAATTTTTAGCTCACAATTGCATAAATAAATTTGTGAATAAAGCACTTCTTCATCCAATGAGTGAACAAAATCATCACTTCCTGGTAAACCGGTGTCACGGTTAAGGTGGGGAAAAGGAGCGAGGACTCAAGTGCAAAGAAACAATGGGTATTTATTAATAAAAATAAAAATAAAAAGCAAAACAAAACTACCCCGAGGGGGAAAACATTAACAAAACACACAAACTTGGCTCAACAAGAACAAGGCAAGACAGGATCAGGAACACGGGGAGTGTAGACAACGAACTCGCAAAGGACTGAAAACATGAGGGGGATTATAAAGCAAAAAAGTAAATTGACACACAGGTGAACACAATTAACTAATAATAGGTTGACAAGGAGGGTGGGACTAGACAATAGACGGGAGAGCGCATGACACAGAGAGACAATACAAGCCATGCGCTCACATAACACAACACTGAAGCACACGACAAAAGCACGTGACCAATGTAAACACCGAGCCATGTGCTTTGACAAAAGACGCAAGACACGAGCACACGATGAATGAAAAACACTCACCATGCGCTCACATATGCAGCATGCATGCTTCATCCCAGCGCCGACCAAAACCGAAACCAACAAGACTGAGACGCTGGGAATGAAACACCACGCTGCTGACAGACGAAAACACAAACACGAGTACAAGAGCGCACGCGTCTGAGGGACGCAGAGCGCGCGCGCGGCCGCGTCAAGCAGAAGCGCGCACACTCTGCGTACACCCACGACGGTGCGCGCGCACACAGAGACAGAAACAGGACCGGACATGGGTAGTGTCAGAGCTCTGCCACCAAAACAAGAATTTACAAAGACCAGAGTGGCAGAACCCTGACACTAGCCCCCCCCAAAAGGGACGCCACCTGGCGTCCCTAAAGGGAACATCCAACAAGGTACAAGACAGACAAGAAAACAAAACAGGCAACATCAACAGACATAAGACAGGGGGGTGAACAGGCAAGACGACATGAAGGGAGGGAGGGAGGGAAGCCAAGCCAGACCCAACAAGACAAACAAGGGAGGGATGGGAGGGCAAGACCAGGGAGGATCAGGAGGGACAGTCCAGGGTGGATTCAGTGGGTCGGGGGCCCCGGCAGGGAGCCAGGGTGGAGCCGGAGGGTCCGTCCAGGGTGCAGGGAGGGAACACCAGGGAGGAGCAGGAGGGACGACCCAGGGAGAGTCTATCAGGGGAGACAAGGCAGGAGGTCGGTGGGGAGCCGGCTGAGCTGGAGGCCTGTGGGGAGCCGGCTGAGCTGGAGACCAGAGGGGAGCCGGCAGGGCTGGAGACCAGAGGGGAGCCGGCAGGGCTGGAGACCAGAGGGGAGCCGGCAGGGCTGGAGACCAGAGGGGAGCCGGCAGGGCAGGAGACCAGAGGGGAGCCGGCAGGGCTGGAGACCAGAGGGGAGCCGGCAGGGCAGGAGACCAGAGGGGAGCCGGCAGGGCAAGGCGTCTGGGTGGCGCCGGCAGGGCAAGACGTCTGGGTGGCGCCGGCAGGGCAAGGAGCCGGGCTGGGGCCGGCTGGGCAAGGCGTCTGGGTGGCGCCGGCAGGGCAAGGAGCCGGGCTGGTGCCGGCAGGGCTAGACGTCTGGGTGGCGCCGGCAGGGCAAGGAGCCGGGCTGGGGCCGGCTGGGCAAGGCGTCTGGGTGGCGCCGGCAGGGCAAGGCGTCTGGGTGGCGCCGGCAGGGCAAGGAGCCGGGCTGGGGCCGGCTGGGCAAGGCGTCTGGGTGGCGCCGGCAGGGCAAGGAGCCGGGCTGGGGCCGGCTGGGCAAGGCGTCTGGGTGGCGCCGGCAGGGCAAGGAGCCGGGCTGGGGCCGGCTGGGCAAGGCGTCTGGGTGGCGCCGGCAGGGCAAGGAGCCGGGCTGGGGCCGGCTGGGCAAGGCGTCTGGGTGGCGCCGGCAGGGCAAGGAGCCGGGCTGGAGCCGACACTGGAGGGCGCTCTGGGGCTGGAGCCGACACTGGAGGGCGCTCTGGGGCTGGAGCCGACACTGGAGGGCGCTCTGGGGCTGGAGCCGACACTGGAGGGCGCTCTGGGGCTGGAGCCGACACTGGAGGGCGCTCTGGGGCTGGAGCCGACACTGGAGGGCGCTCTGGGGCTGGAGCCGACACTGGAGGGCGCTCTGGGGCTGGAGCCGACACTGGAGGGCGCTCTGGGGCTGGAGCCGACACTGGAGGGCGCTCTGGGGCTGGAGCCGACACTGGAGGGCGCTCTGGGGCTGGAGCCGACACTGGAGGGCGCTCTGGGGCTGGAGCCGACACTGGAGGGCGCTCTGGGGCTGGAGCCGACACTGGAGGGCGCTCTGGGGCTGGAGCCGACACTGGAGGGCGCTCTGGGGCTGGAGCCGACACTGGAGGGCGCTCTGGGGCTGGAGCCGACACTGGAGGGCGCTCTGGGGCTGGAGCCGACACTGGAGGGCGCTCTGGGGCTGGAGCCGACACTGGAGGGCGCTCTGGGGCTGGAGCCGACACTGGAGGGCGCTCTGGGGCTGGAGCCGACACTGGAGGGCGCTCTGGGGCTGGAGCCGACACTGGAGGGCGCTCTGGGGCTGGAGCCGACACTGGAGGGCGCTCTGGGGCTGGAGCCGACACTGGAGGGCGCTCTGGGGCTGGAGCCGACACTGGAGGGCGCTCTGGGGCTGGAGCCGACACTGGAGGGCGCTCTGGGGCTGGAGCCGACACTGGAGGGCGCTCTGGGGCTGGAGCCGACACTGGAGGGCGCTCTGGGGCTGGAGCCGACACTGGAGGGCGCTCTGGGGCTGGAGCCGACACTGGAGGGCGCTCTGGGGCTGGAGCCGACACTGGAGGGCGCTCTGGGGCTGGAGCCGACACTGGAGGGCGCTCTGGGGCTGGAGCCGACACTGGAGGGCGCTCTGGGGCTGGAGCCGACACTGGAGGGCGCTCTGGGGCTGGAGCCGACACTGGAGGGCGCTCTGGGGCTGGAGCCGACACTGGAGGGCGCTCTGGGGCTGGAGCCGACACTGGAGGGCGCTCTGGGGCTGGAGCCGACACTGGAGGGCGCTCTGGGGCTGGAGCCGACACTGGAGGGCGCTCTGGGGCTGGAGCCGACACTGGAGGGCGCTCTGGGGCTGGAGCCGACACTGGAGGGCGCTCTGGGGCTGGAGCCGACACTGGAGGGCGCTCTGGGGCTGGAGCCGACACTGGAGGGCGCTCTGGGGCTGGAGCCGACACTGGAGGGCGCTCTGGGGCTGGAGCCGACACTGGAGGGCGCTCTGGGGCTGGAGCCGACACTGGAGGGCGCTCTGGGGCTGGAGCCGACACTGGAGGGCGCTCTGGGGCTGGAGCCGACACTGGAGGGCGCTCTGGGGCTGGAGCCGACACTGGAGGGCGCTCTGGGGCTGGAGCCGACACTGGAGGGCGCTCTGGGGCTGGAGCCGACACTGGAGGGCGCTCTGGGGCTGGAGCCGACACTGGAGGGCGCTCTGGGGCTGGAGCCGACACTGGAGGGCGCTCTGGGGCTGGAGCCGACACTGGAGGGCGCTCTGGGGCTGGAGCCGACACTGGAGGGCGCTCTGGGGCTGGAGCCGACACTGGAGGGCGCTCTGGGGCTGGAGCCGACACTGGAGGGCGCTCTGGGGCTGGAGCCGACACTGGAGGGCGCTCTGGGGCTGGAGCCGACACTGGAGGGCGCTCTGGGGCTGGAGCCGACACTGGAGGGCGCTCTGGGGCTGGAGCCGACACTGGAGGGCGCTCTGGGGCTGGAGCCGACACTGGAGGGCGCTCTGGGGCTGGAGCCGACACTGGAGGGCGCTCTGGGGCTGGAGCCGACACTGGAGGGCGCTCTGGGGCTGGAGCCGACACTGGAGGGCGCTCTGGGGCTGGAGCCGACACTGGAGGGCGCTCTGGGGCTGGAGCCGACACTGGAGGGCGCTCTGGGGCTGGAGCCGACACTGGAGGGCGCTCTGGGGCTGGAGCCGACACTGGAGGGCGCTCTGGGGCTGGAGCCGACACTGGAGGGCGCTCTGGGGCTGGAGCCGACACTGGAGGGCGCTCTGGGGCTGGAGCCGACACTGGAGGGCGCTCTGGGGCTGGAGCCGACACTGGAGGGCGCTCTGGGGCTGGAGCCGACACTGGAGGGCGCTCTGGGGCTGGAGCCGACACTGGAGGGCGCTCTGGGGCTGGAGCCGACACTGGAGGGCGCTCTGGGGCTGGAGCCGACACTGGAGGGCGCTCTGGGGCTGGAGCCGACACTGGAGGGCGCTCTGGGGCTGGAGCCGACACTGGAGGGCGCTCTGGGGCTGGAGCCGACACTGGAGGGCGCTCTGGGGCTGGAGCCGACACTGGAGGGCGCTCTGGGGCTGGAGCCGACACTGGAGGGCGCTCTGGGGCTGGAGCCGACACTGGAGGGCGCTCTGGGGCTGGAGCCGACACTGGAGGGCGCTCTGGGGCTGGAGCCGACACTGGAGGGCGCTCTGGGGCTGGAGCCGACACTGGAGGGCGCTCTGGGGCTGGAGCCGACACTGGAGGGCGCTCTGGGGCTGGAGCCGACACTGGAGGGCGCTCTGGGGCTGGAGCCGACACTGGAGGGCGCTCTGGGGCTGGAGCCGACACTGGAGGGCGCTCTGGGGCTGGAGCCGACACTGGAGGGCGCTCAGGGGCTGGAGCAGACACTGGAGGGCGCTCAGGGGCTGGAGCCGACACTGGAGGGCGCTCAGGGGCTGGAGCCGGTATGGTGGAGGAGCCCTTTCTCCTCCTACGCTTCCTTATTTTTGGTGGCGGGAAGCTGGCCACCTCTTCAGACACTGCTGGGCACTCCACTACCTCTGACAGTGTTGCAGTGTCTGTTTCGGGCACCTCGAGGGATGTTGCTGCCGCCAGGGTGGTTGCTGGATGGGCTGCAGTGGGTTCAGTCACCTCTAGGTGGGTGACAGGTGAGGAGGGCCCGTTCTTCCTCCTCCGTCTCCGTTGGTGGGTCATCGGAGGACTGGGGATTTGGCAGTCTGTGAGCGGGATTGGCGGTGGGCCAAGGGGAGGCAGGCCACCGTCTCCCTGGCTGTGGTACAAATAGCTCACAAACTGCCAGAATGACAGTATCCCCAGCATCCCCATCTCCCAGGCCTGAAGGGGGCTGTTGAGTCCAGCATTGAAAGCCTCCTTCAGTGCTGTGGTGGTAAACTCAAGCCCCTCTGCTGCGTAGACAAACTGGTAGGCAAACTCCTTGACTGAAGATTCCCCTTGATGAAGACCAAAGAGTTTGCCCAAACGTTCCTTCTGCTGGCATGCAGAGGGACGTGAACTGGGAGATGGGAAAAGGAAGATACCCATATTTCTGCTGAGTCCTCTGTTATGGCGAGTTCGTACTGTCACGGTTAAGGTGGGGAAAAGGAGCGAGGACTCAAGTGCAAAGAAACAATGGGTATTTATTAATAAAAATAAAAATAAAAAGCAAAACAAAACTACCCCGAGGGGGAAAACATTAACAAAACACACAAACTTGGCTCAACAAGAACAAGGCAAGACAGGATCAGGAACACGGGGAGTGTAGACAACGAACTCGCAAAGGACTGAAAACATGAGGGGGATTATAAAGCAAAAAAGTAAATTGACACACAGGTGAACACAATTAACTAATAATAGGTTGACAAGGAGGGTGGGACTAGACAATAGACGGGAGAGCGCATGACACAGAGAGACAATACAAGCCATGCGCTCACATAACACAACACTGAAGCACACGACAAAAGCACGTGACCAATGTAAACACCGAGCCATGTGCTTTGACAAAAGACGCAAGACACGAGCACACGATGAATGAAAACACTCACCATGCGCTCACATATGCAGCATGCATGCTTCATCCCAGCGCCGACCAAAACCGAAACCAACAAGACTGAGACGCTGGGAATGAAACACCACGCTGCTGACAGACGAAAACACAAACACGAGTACAAGAGCGCACGCGTCTGAGGGACGCAGAGCGCGCGCGCGGCCGCGTCAAGCAGAAGCGCGCACACTCTGCGTACACCCACGACGGTGCGCGCGCACACAGAGACAGAAACAGGACCGGACATGGGTAGTGTCAGAGCTCTGCCACCAAAACAAGAATTTACAAAGACCAGAGTGGCAGAACCCTGACAAACCGGTGCTTTTAACAATGTCAGTTTGACAGCTTGTGTGAAATATGAAAAGCCCCAACAAATGTTAGTTTGCTGTGAGGGAAAAATGAGAGCAAAAATAAAATCCTGGCCCTATTGAGTATTTGGTTTCAGTTGGAAATAAGCCATCATAAAAATCTGCAGCAACATCTGGTTCATGTGGAATTTAATTGAAAAATTGTTTGTTAAAGACTGGCGCAGTATAGTTGAATGTGTAATATTTTGCATCCTTACCTTGTGTTTATGTAATTCATAACTAAATGTCATGAGAAATATTATTCTTTTCAGCATGTGCAGGCTTTCATTCATGTTAACAAGTACCAAATGGTTCAAATTGATTTAAAAAAGATTTTTTTCTTTCTTTTTCATAATTTTTAAAATCAATTTTAATCTTTCACTTTAATTTAGGTCAGTTGCTTTAAAAAAAAACAATAATAATAGACTCCACCAATTCTTTAAGACATTGTTTTGGTCTTGGATTTAAAAATTAATTGCAAATACCAGAACTTAAATCTAATTGTAGGCTAATTATTTTCAATTATTTTTATTATGTTCGGCTGACAATCATACACATATTTGAATTAAACCTTATTATAATAATGTCAAGTTGCATGTCAAAGTATGATCACATCTGTGGTTTAAAAGAGCAGTAAAAAAACAAAACAAAATAAGATCATGGACAAGCATGATCAATTAGACAGGAAAGGAGGAACTTTGGTTTTAATGTTTGGCTTGAGGATTTGGAGGCCCCTCTAAAGCAAATTCTGGTCTTAGTTAGAAAAGTTTATTGCACAACAAATGACAAAAAAAGGTATTTCAGAAAAGTAAAAAGATATTTCAAATGTTTTGTACCTTCTAACAAATTATACAATCAGTAAGTCACGAAAACAATTTACTTTTACATTTTGAAGTTATATTCAAATAAATTGGATTTATTTTAATTAAAATTATTATTTTAAGTAATAAAAAAAACATGCTAACAAATCAACTTTTTTAGTAATTTACACATTAATCAGTTTAATTTACACATTTAAATTCTGTCATCATTTACCATTGACTTGTTCCAGAGGTTTTTCTTTTTTTTTTAACCACAAAAGACATATTACAGAATTTGAATAACCATGTAACCATTGACACAGTCAAGTACAAAAAAAAAAATCGTGGAAGTCAGTGCTTACAGGTTTTTAATTTTTTTTTGTGTCCAACAGAAAAAAAAAACCTTGATTGAATCTAGTAAAGGCTAAGTAAATGATGACAACTGTTTTTTCTCTCTGTTTTTTTTTTTAATAAACTTATCCCTTTTTTAATACACTGGAATGACTTGTAAAGTTAATTTTATTCAACTTTAAATATTAAAGCAGCTAGATCTTTGTTATTGTATGCTACACTGTCCAAATCAAATCCAAATCACTAAATTGTATGCATAACCACACTGTTAAGATACTAATATCTTTTAATTACCCCTTCCTTTTTTTCTTCTTTTATTTATTTTGACGATGCAAGAACAAATGCTAGTATGTTAAACTGTGCATTTTAGATTGAAACAATATGTCATGGCTCCATGCGTTTCATTATATGCAAATTGCTATTCACTTAGTACAAACACCATCCGCATTCTGGTTGTTGTTTATACTGAAATATAACATATCGTGCTATAGCTGCGTGAAAACACAAACTTGCACCCGCCCCGAGTTCCGACACACACAGTCCGCGGGGGAGAGCAGAGCAGAGCACTCGGTGTAAACAGTTGCAATGTGACGTGTGGTGGAGGAAAAGTCGAGTTCAGACGGGACGGCGACAGCATCTTTCCAACAGACAGAGGAATAAATCAAGTTATGGAGCTTACACGGTAAGAACATCTCTTTAAGTTGACACCTTTAATTATTCTCCGTCAGTAAAACAGCCTGCAAGATAAACGTTAGATTAAGAAGCTGTCAAACTGATCGTTCGGCCATCCAATCAATAGTTATCCATTTACTTGGGTTAGTCCTTTGATTTAAGTTTCTGTAGCAGAGATTAGCCCACTGTAAGCACTTTAACCTAAACGTTTATTAATGTGCTACTTGCAATATGAGAATGTGCTAATTTATGATGTGATTGCATACGTCTATAAACCGAGCGATACAGAATCTAGCGGAAAAAGGTGAAAGCCTGTTGCTTGGTTACCAATAAACGAACGTAACGTTACGCTACTTTTCTGCTAGCAAGCGTAACGTTACATTTTTTAACATAACATTTCGAGCCATTGTGTTCCTGAACTCTAATTATGCTATTTGTGATAAGTAATAACTCCCTAAACTAGTTTTAAATATTAATTCCACTTAATTAAGTTATTATTTAATGAATAATGACACACTTTTGATTAATCTTGTTTAAATATCAAAGCAATGTAGCCTAATGGTTGAAATAAACCCCCCTCTCTGCTCACTGCAGTGTCTTTGTGATCCTGGCCCAGTGTGTGTGGCCCCTGTGGACTCAGGTCATCCCACTCTCAGACATGTATGGGACCATCAAGTCTCCAAACTTTCCTGAACCCTATCCTAAAGAAACAGATCTACAATGGAATATAACTGTACCCGATGGATATCAAATCCGACTTTATTTTATGCACTTTGACATAGAGCCTTCATACCTATGTGAGTACGACTACCTAAAGGTAAGTGGATGTTATGTATCTATCTCTATTTTAACAAATGGCATTTTTATCTATTCTTAGCACAAATAACTGTACTATATTTGCATTTTGTCACAAAACTAGCACCTATTTTGATGATTCAAATATAGGACCATGTGATATTTAAATGTTTCTTTTTTTATAAATCTGCAAAAATGTCAACAATTCTGTGTTTTTCTGCCAATATAGGGTGCTTTGTGTACATTAATGTACATTAAATGTTTTCAGCAAATGGCCGCAATATAACAGAGTGAAATATTTAAGGGGGTCTAAATACTTTCCGAACCACTGTATTTGGTGTTTTTGTAAACAAACATAAACCAAAAAAAAAAAAAAAAAAAAACGGCAAAAAAAATAAATAAATAGATTATTTTCTTTCTTGTAATATACTAGCTAAAGGCTCAATTTCTATGTTGTATAATCTACTTCTGAACCAATCATCTACCCTAACAGATAACATTAAGAGTGCTTGGGAAGAGGATCTTTGTGGTTCAATTTCGAATGATCTATGGAACGATATTCTTAAAAAAATTCACTCATCATCAATGTGTGCCCGACACTCCCTTATTCAATTTAAAGTAGTGCACAGAGCTTATATCTCTAAGACTAAATTAGCCCAAATGTTTCCAGGTACCAGTCCTTTGTGCAATAGATGTAATTGTGCTGAAGGCACTTTATTTCATATGTTCTGGACTTGCCCCAACTTAGAGCATTTCTGGAAGTTTATATTTGACACGTTATCTGTGATTCTTCAGCACAAGCTGGATCCAGATCCACAGGTGGCACTATTTGGGGTTACTTCAGAGGATATACAGTTGCCTTCTTCAAAATGTAAAATCATTTCATTTTCGACTTTATTGGCACGTAGGGCTATTTTGCTAAAATGGAAGGATTCTAATCCTCCCACTCATGCTCAGTGGATTAGAGAAATTATGTCTTGTCTTCATTTAGAAAAAATCAGGTTTTCATTAAGAGGGTCGGAGGGAAAATTTTATAAGGTGTGGCAACCTTTTATTGATTTTGTGGAAAATCTCAAATAATTTGATTTTTCTATACATATGGTCTGTATGGTTATATGTTAGCTGAATAAATGCTTTTTCTTTTTTTTTTTAATTTTTTTTTTTTTAAATTTTTTTTTAATGTTTTTATTAATTTTTCTTGTATGTTTATTTATTTATTTATTTATTTATTTATTGTTATTATGGTTATAATAATTATTATTTCTTTGTAGTTGTATTTAAACCTACATGTACAATTGTATATTTGCTAATTTTTGGCTAATGTGAGCGCTATCCCGCTGTTGGATTGGTATGGGTTTGGGGTTTTTATTGTTGTTCTTTCATATTTGAAAAACTGAAACTCAATAAAAAAATATTGAATCAAAAAAAAAAATAAATAAAAAAACAACAGAAAAAAAAAAAAAAAATATATATATATATATATATATATATATATATATATTTATTTAACCATCGTTAGCCAAGTAACGTCGCAAGTTGCGTCATTACAAACATAGTTCTTTGATTTGGCGTTTCTCAAATCCATTGTTCCAACGAACTGCGTCTCAAACTTGTATGATTGCAACTACACATCTAGAGCTGTAGTTAGAAGCGTAGTTCCTGGTTGTGTTCTATTCCCAGTTATTTTAGAACTTTTGGAATATTCTAACATTTTAAATTGGAATGGTTAAAAAAACATTAAGGTCATCTCTCTTAGGTGTAATTTGCTTTAAGTAATTTGTTACAGTTCAGTTTTAGCAATCTTCATATTGACATGTGCGTTCCCTACGCAGTGCACTTCGAAAAACATTATGCCATTTTGAACACAGCCATGGCTCATGACGAAAGCTAAAGGTGACCTTTTATTTAAAAGCAGAATTTATGTTACGTCTTCAAAGCTTGAGAAAACAAAAAATATAGCATACTTCAATGACTTTAATTTATAGTAGGTTATTATTTATTAAGAAATGTATCTGTATTGTACATGACATGGGCCTGTTGGTTAGAACATATCAGCAATGGCTTGAATGTGTTTTACAATAAAAAAATAAAAATAAATAAATAAACAAGATCCTACCTAATAATAAAAACACTAATAATAATTATGATTGAGTAGTATTTTTCTTCATTTCTTCATAAATAGCCTATTGTAAATTACAACCATTAATGATTTATATGATTTATATATGAGATAAGGTTTATGTTAGCTAAGTGGTTTTTTGTTTTAGAATAGAATAGGGATTGTTATCAATATATTAGTAAAGGAAACATAGGCCCTATATGGGCTGTTTACATACTGTATGTTTAAATTATTATGGAAAACGAGTGCATGTTTTTATCAAATTTAATATTGGATTTTGTTTTTAAATGCGTGTAAAATAATATAATTTGCACCAAAAGTATGGGTTTTTTTCTCCATAATTCCGGTTTAGAGCATCGTTATGGATGTTTTAAGTTATAACTAACATGGTTTAAACAAAGGATCTGCGACAGAGAAACAATTTTGGAAAACACACATCACTACATCGTTCTTTTGCTAAATGATGCATCGTACTATGATAGTTTAGCCACCAGTTATGTCGTTGTTTAGGAAACGCACCCCTGTTCTCTTATTATTGATTTTCATTTTATTTAAAGACCTTGTTTGTGGAGATGTATGGGGCAACGTTTTGTTTTTAAACTCAGATTTTAGTGCAGAGCATTGACTTCATATAATCTTAATGGTCTGCATTGTCTGTCAACAGAAACACAAAAAATGTTTTCTGAGGAACTTGGCTGAAATAATATTGACTAGGCTGTATAAATCAAAACCAATGAAAATGGCCTGAATACGACATGATGACATTATGATAACGTCATCATTTGTTGACCTTTTAAGTAAGCTTTGGCTACCTTTCATTGAATATATTTGGCAGCACTGACTACATGCCTGCAAACAGGCACACACACACACACACACAAAAACTTGCACTGTGAGACCTGTTTGCAAGTCTGCATTTTCAGGTCTCCAAAACATGGTATGATCAAAAGTTTTGAGTTTTTACAAAAAACAGTGTTAGTGTGAACACCACTGTTTAAAACATGGTAATACTTGGTCTCAGTGTGTATGTTTTTAGTTCAAAAGTTGAAATTATTATTCTTTTTATCCTGTTTTGTTGGTATTGATTTCGAAGGCTCTTCATTTCAGACAATTAAAGAGCACATAGATCCGTCTAGACGTGCCTAAAAGATCTTTTGTTATGTTTATTGTAAGCCTCTTACTTCAAGTCTCGGAATTTTATTGTTTCAATGGGTCAGAATAGCATTTGGTAGACAGGTCTGTGGCAGATGCCCTGGTATCCTGGGTGGATAGAGTTAATGGCATTTAATTCACAAGAGCCAGTGTGATGCCCACACTACTGGGGGGCATATTCATATTCAAATACTCTCAGTGGGCCCCACAGCAACCTGCTATGGAAACAAGCCAGCAGACCAAAAAACCGGGTGGCAGACAAAAAGTTTACAGACACACATAATGACTGTTGCACATGTGAACATGCATACAGGGTTTTAAAGAAGAGTTTAGACATTTCCTGGTGATACTGACAGCATGATAACCTTGAATAAAAATATCACAGTATTTTGATGACTGCTCTAAGATAAGTTGCTTTTGGGCGAAAAACAATAACTTTTTCCCCATTGAGCACTATATTTTTTTATTTTAAGAAATATTTTGGAACAGTAAACATGTCAGGCTAAATAATTAAAATACACTCACCTGCCACTTTATTAGGTACACCGTACTAGTACTGGGTTGGACCCCCTTTTGCCCTCAGAACTGCCTTAATCCTTTGTGGCATAGATTCAACAAGGTACTGGAAATATTCCTCAGAGATTCTGGTCCATATTACCATGATCGCATCACGCAGTTGCTGCAGATTTGTCGGCTGCACATCCATTATGCGAATCTTCCATTCCACCACATCCCCAAGGTGCTCTATTGGATTGAGATCTGGTGATTGTGAAGGCCATTTGAGTACAGTGAACTCATTGTCATGTTCAAGAAATCAGTCTGAGAGGATTCACGCTTTATGACGTGACACGTTATCCTGCTGGAAGTAGCCAACAGAGAATGGGTACACTGTGGTCATAAAGAAATAGACATGGTCAGCAACAATACTTAGGCTGTGGCGTTGACATGATGCTCAATTGGTACTAATGGGCCCTAAGTGTGCCAAGAAAATATCCCCCACACCATTACACCATCACTTCCAACCTGAACCATTGATACAAGGCAGAATGGATTCATACTTCCATGTTGTTGATGCCAAATTCTGACCCTTCCATCCGAATGTTGCGGCAAAAATCAAGACTCATCAGACCATGAAACGTTTTTCCAATCATCTATTGTCCAATTTTGGTGAGCCTGTGTGAATTGTAGCCTCAGTTTGCTATTCTTAGCTGACAGGAGTAGCACCTGGTGTGGTCTTCTGCTGCTGTAGCTCATCTGCCTCAAGGTTGGACGTGTTGTGCATTCAGAGATGCTCGTCAGCATACCTCGGTTGTAATAAGAAACTCGGTTGAAACACTCAGACCAGCCTGTCTGGCACCAACAACCATTCCACATTCAAAGTCACTTAAATCACCTTTCTTCCCCATTCGGTTGCTCGGTTTGAACTGCAGCAGATCGTACTGACCATGTCTATATGCTGAAATTCATTGAGTTGCTGCCATGTGACTGGCTGATTTGAAATTTGCGCTAACAAGCAGTTGGACAGGTGTACCTAATAAAGTGGCCGGTTAGTGTGTATCATTAACTTCTGTTGTCTTCATTAGTTTCAAAAACACAGAAATTCAGTGAAATGCAGCGTGTCCCACATTTGAACTCCTTTAAAAAAGGCTAATAACCTTGCCTGTTGTGCAGTCATTTAGCTTGAGGTGTGTCTGGTGAAATAGCTGTGCAATTAGGATTCTTGCATTGGCATAAGCATGTCTCACACATCTTTGGTAACTGGGGGTTACCGTCCGTTCACTGACACGGGTAAAGTAAACACTCAAGCTGGGAGCCAGATAAGAGACATGTTTAGTGCTGTTTGCGTGTGCTTGTGTGAGTGTTTGTGAGCACAATGAAGACTTGGCTGTGGTCTCGGTCTGCAGTGTTTGCATGTTTGATTGACAGTTTGGCTGTCTGCTGAGTGTAATTGTGTTGATGCGGATGCCAGTTTTTGTGTTTGTGCAGATATTTCTTAAATTGAGGGTTTGGCAGCATTCTTTGGTGTAATTTGTGCGGGTTCATCCAAAGAAGGAGAGACTGGGAGTGTTCAAACTGTGTGGCCTTTTATATGTTCATGCAGGTATATTTAGAAAGTGGTAATCTTTTCAGCATTTTACTCTCACTGATGCTTTTGATATTATTTGTTTTGTGAAAAAAAGATGAAATGCTGTGGGAAAAGGCACCATCAACGTTCTGCATATAATGGAAAAATGACAATTAAATAGAGACAACATGGAAATGAGTAAATTGTGGATGATTTATCACTTTAAATGTGCATACGGAGTTACACAAATGGAAAAACAAATTGCCTGCGATAATTTATCGGACATTATGATAGTGATTATGCATATCAGAGTAGATTATTTTGGTTTTCAAATGCAAAAATACTGATATTAAATATAAGTGCGTCCATTTTTAGCTATGTAAGTAAATCCCCGGCGACACTGTTGCTCACTGTTGGTTAATGTTTTAATTTTAGAAGTTCCATACATGGTGGAATGGTGGCTAAGTGGTTAGTCTCACAGCAGAAATATTGCTGGTTCGAGTCCCGGCTGGTTCAGTTGGCATTTCTGTGTAGATCTGGCATGTTCTCCCCGTGTTCACATGGGTTTCCTCCAAATGCTCCTGTTTCCCCCCACAGTCCAAAGAGATGCAGTATAGGTAGGTCCACACGGAATCTGCACGCGCAGAATTCTGCAGATTTTCCGCAGAATTACGCAGATTTTTAGCCATCATTAATTCTGTTTATTTACTTGAGTAAATGTGTGTAAATCTGTATTTATTCATTTTTTTTTATTAATTAAAGTAATATTATTGACTAATATGAAAATGTTCATCAGATTTATGTACAATGCAGTGTGTACAGTCATATTTTCTGTCTTTTAGTGGAGATATTATATGAGAGACTTGATTTGTTTACCAAATAAAGTAAATCTAATTGGATTTGCATTTTAAACATTAAATAAAATTTTAAAAGGTATTACTTTTTATTTCATATATTAAGGTTTTACTTACGATACTCCCAAAATTCTCAGCAGAAATAGCAAAAAACGTCCGCAGATTTCGTCTGGCCCTAGAGGTGAATTGAGTAAACTAAATTGGCCGTAGTGTATGTGTGAGACTGAGTATGGATGTTTTCCAGTACTGGGTTGCAGCTGGAGGGGCATCTATTGTGTAAAAGATATGCTGGATAAGTTGGCGGTTGATTCCGCTGTGGCGTTCCCTGATTAATAAAGGGACTAAGCCGAAGGAAAATGAATGAATGAAGTATATTCCCAGTATTGCAAATCTGTCTTATGTGCTTCATATGGTACAATAGATTTGTGAAAGTCTTATGGGTTTGTATGATACAATAAAAAATAATATAGATAAGCATTATCCAAACTTCATTTTCATATGAGCCTTTAGGAAACTAGTTTTGTTGAAACTGTCGTCTGTTTTTAATAAGAGTTTCTTGATAAATAACAATTTAAAAAGAGTATATGGAAACACTTTATTTTGATACTCCATTTGAATATTAGTAGACTGTCTGCTTAATATCTGTTGATACTGCTCATTCAATAGACATTTAGCTGACTTTAAGAAACTTTGCAAGTACATGTGAACTTGTACTAACCCTAACCCCAACCTAACAGTCTACTTATAATATAATGAGAATGTCTTGGCAAGGAGATGCAATGTAACTTATATTTAACAAACGGACCATCAAAATAAAGTGTGAACGAGTAGATTATTACATGTATTTACTGTATAGAAAAACACATATAGACTGAATGGGGTCCAGAAATTTTGTCCCTGTAATTTGTCCAAAAAGGAAATACGTATAAATATATTAGATATTATGATATTCATTTACCAGTGATGGGTTGCGGCTGGAAGGGCATCCGCTGCGTAAAAACTTGCTGGATAAGTTGGCGGTTCATTCCGCTGTGGCAACCCCGGATTAATAAAGGGACTAAGCCAACAAGAAAATGAATGAGTGAATGAATGATATTCATTATACATATTAGAATATATTATTTTGGTTAGCAAATGCAAAAATACTGATACTTTAACACAGGTTTGGTCAATTTTAGCTACATAAGTAGATTCCAAAATATAATAAGAGAATTCCGAAAGTATTTCGGCGTTTTACTTAATCCTGAGCTTTTCTTCAAAGCACACAAAATTTGGTTTGCAAATTAAGAGTTTGAGTTTTACTATCGAAATCGTTCTTGCTTGGGCAACACAGTGGCACAGTGCGTAGTAAAATTGCCTCACAGCAAGAAGGTCACTGGTTTGAACCTCGGCTGGGTCAGTTGGCATTTCTTTGAGGACTTTGCATGTTCTCCCTGTATTGGTGTGGGTTTCCTCCGGGTGCTCTGGTTTCCCCCACAAGTCCAAAGACATGTGGTTGGTGAATTGGGTAAGCTAAATTGTCCATAATGTGTGTGTGTGTGTGTGTGTGTGTGTGTGTGTGTGTGTGTGTGTGTGTGTGTGTGTGTGTGTGTGAATAAGTGTGTATAGATGTTTCCAAGTGATGGCTTGCAGCTGGAAGGGCATCAGCTGCGTAGAACATATGCTTTATAAGTCGGTGGTTCATTCCGCTGTGGCAACCCCAGATTAACAAAGGGACTAGGATGAAAAATAAATAAATAAATGAATGAATGGATTCTGCTTTTCTCTTAAAGCTCGTAAACCTTTTGGTGTCTACAACATTTTCCACTATGGTCATAAAGGCTTGACTATAGTGGTGTTTTATATGAATGCCTCAACCAAATGTCTTCAGCCTTTAAACTCTGTTTATCACAGCTCTTTAAGGTTTGTTACAGGCTGTCATAGACTAGCTCATTATTATGAACTGTATACCAAAGCTGCGTGGCCTCTCTTAAATGTAAGAAGGTATATTTACTGGATGACTCTAGTCTACAAAACTCTTCCTGGTGTGGTGCCTTCTTAATAGGTCAAAAAGCCACTGTGCCCTACGTTCAAGTAAAATTGAACATTTGTCTGTTGCTTGGGTTCAAACTGAAATAGGGAAGCGAGCTTTTAGTCATGCCACCCCTCATCCTGGAATACACTCAAGTCTGAAATGAAAATGTCTGAGCTCATCCTGATTAAATAAATTCGCTCTATCCTTTATATTTCTTAATGTATGTGTTTTTGACAGTATGGCTGAATAACCAAACTTGTAAATGAGATCTCGATCTCAGTGTTTTTTTTTTTGTTTTATCTGGTTAAATAAAGAAACATTATAATATTTAGAAGTGTCTAATGCACACCAATGCTGATTTTGTATGAAAGAATAAAAACTGGAACATTGTGAATCTTTACCAAATCTTTATTGTCATGAGATCTTTCAGAAAAATCTTCTGAAAATTGTTTTCTATTTTTATTATAAGAATGTCTTAATGAGTAGCAAGTTCAAAAGAATAAATAATAAGCATATTGTTACATTACACACTTTCAAAAATGATATTTACTGTTTGGTGTAACTAGTTAAAATGAGCTGAAACAACACAATTCTCTAGGTTTTTTTGGGGACAACTTAATTCCTTTATGTTGTTTCAACACAACTTGATTATGTGGAACCCAGCATGTTTTACAGTGCATGTACACTCAAATTATGTTTATTGTTTGTTCAAACTACTTATTTAAAATGACCTGAAACAACACAATTCAAAAGTATTTTTAGGGATAACTTGACTTGTTTTATGCCCAATACACTTAAATTGTATAAAACTAATAAGTTAACTTAATTCCTTCATGTTGTTTTAACACAAATCTATTGTGTGGTACCCAACACTTGTTACAATGTATATTTACTATATTGAGAAAAACACGTATAGACTGAGAGTCAGAATCAGACTGAGACTGGGCTCATTATTGCTGTAATTTGCATTCACACAGGTATATTCAGACATCGAGGAACTGGCTGTTTTTTGTGGAAGAGAGAAAACTGACACAGAACGGGTTCCTGCATCAGATATCATCCTGTCTCCAGGAAACGTGCTCAGTGTGGCTTTCCGTTCAGACTTTTCCAATGAGGAACGCTACTTTGGATTTGAGGCTCACTTCAGTGCGATTGGTGAGTGTATCGATAAACATAATCATGTTTGCTTTCTAGTTTCTTACAGAAATTTCTCTTCATTTTATCTTTCTGCAGATGTAGATGAATGCAGAGACAGAAATGATGAAGATCTTGTCTGTGATCATTTCTGCCACAACTACATTGGCGGCTTTTACTGTTCCTGTCGTTTTGGGTTCCTGCTTCATTCCGACAACAGAACCTGTAAAGGTAGAGTTTGAGAATCACAGAATTTAATGACATTTCTAGAGCCCAAAAAGTGCAAAATTGCTAGATTTTTCTGTACTTGTGTGTTCTACACTCTGGGTTTAACAGATTATATAATTTGTCTGTACCACTGAAAGTTGCACATGATTTTAAAAAGAAACAAAAGAGGATTTGATTCTTAGCAGAAAGAGATCCCTCATATTGTGCCCAAATAGCAAATTGAGTTTTCTGAAATTGTTTGGGTTTGGACAGATACACTCACCGGTCACTTAATTTGGTACACCTGTTCAACTGCTTGTTACCGCAAATTTCTAATCAGCCAATCACATGCCAGCAACTCTATGTATTTAGGAATGTAGACATGGATCATGCTGCAGTTCAAACTGAACATCAGAATGGGGAAGAAAGGTGATTTAAGTGACTGAATGTGGCATGGTTGTTGGTGCCGGGCTGCTCTGAGTATTTCAGAAACTACTGAACTACTGGGATTTTCATGAACAACCATCTCTAGGGTTTACAGAGAATGGTATGAAAAGGCGAAAATATCCAGTGAGCGGAAGCTCTGTGGGCGCAAATGCCTTGTTGAAGAGAATGGCCAGACTGGTTCGAGCTGATAAAAAGGCAACAGTAAATCAAATATCCAATTGTTACAACCGAGGAATGCAGAAGAGCATCTCTAAATGCACAACATGTCCAACCTTGAAGCGGATGGGCTATCAGTAGAAGACCAAACCGGGTACCAATCCTGTCAGCTTAAAACAGGTAACTGAGGCTACAATTCGCACAGGCTCACCAAAATTGGACAATAGAAGATCGGAAAAACGTTGCCTGGTCTGATGAGTCTCGATTTCTGCTGCAATATTTGGATCGTAGGGATCGTAGGATCGTAGAATTTGGCATCAACAACATGAAAGCATGAATCCATCCTGCCTTGTATTAACGGTTCAGGCTAGTGGTGGTGGTGTAATGGTGTGGGTTATATTTTTTGGCACACTTTGGGCCCATTAGTACCAATTGAGCATCGTGTCAATGCCACAGCTTAGGTTGGTATTCATTTTGCTGTTTTAATTCAGATATGTAAAGTTTTATTATTATTATTATTATTATTATTATTATTATTATTATTATTATTATTATTATTATTATTATTATTATTATTGCTGATCTGGATAAATTATCCTATCTCTGACTGAGGAATCATAATAACATCCAAACCATGATTCGTTGCACACCTTCTTGAGTAAATATCCAGCAAATCACTGAACTACTGACCAAATAGTATTGGTGTTTTTACACGTCCCTAGAACAGAAGTTTGACCCATTTCTTTTCTGCTTTGCTGCTAAACAATGGCAGTTTAAACACTGTTTATATGTGGCTGAATGAAGAAAATCCTTTAATTCTCCTAATACCCCTGAAAATGTTAATTAGTCAGTTAAGTTCACGTCACAACTAAAAAGATCATTCCTTTTGAGTGTGTGTGTGTGTGTGTGTGTGTGTGTGTGTGTGTGTGTGTGTGTGTGTGTGTGTGTGTGTGTGTGTGTGTGTGTGTGTGTTTGTGTGTGTGTGTGTGTGTGTGTGTGTGTGTGTGTGTGTGTGTGTGTGTGTGTGTTTATGCACTATAAAACTGCTTTTTAATTAAGTGTTGCCCATTTCTCATGATTCATAATAGTTTTCTGTGTATTTATGCTTTAAATTATGAAAAAAATATGGGACCTTGACCCCTTACAACTTTTGATGTTGAGAATTTATTTAACAAAGTAACTTTTATTGACATTTTGGTAGTTTTTTAAGAAATAATGTACAGTATTTATAAAGATCTATAAAATAGCAGAAAAAGTAGCTGTACTTGCATAAACACAGATAATATATTGTATCAGGCTTCTAATAATGTTAATAAAAGGGACTTTAAGCCACTTTCAACATCACAAGATGTCAGAGCAGAGATTGAAATCTTATAATTCCATTAAAAAGTGTAAATACTTTTAAAATTAAAAGTCACAAGCTACAAGCAGCAAGAGTTTTTATGTTGTCTTCATGTGTGTAAAACTGTCCTATAAATCACTTTTTTATATATGCATATTTACACATGAAAACCAAGCCGTCAGGAATTTGCTCTGAATTGCATAGATTTTTTTCAATAAATCTCATACCATTGGATTATCTAGGATTAGTTGATGGAATTTCTAATTAAAAAGCAGTGCTTTAGAATTTTTACAGTGTTGCGCATGTCCACTAATTAAAATGTGCACGTTTGTATAATGTTTGGAGATGTTGCTGTAATATGTTGTAGTGTTAGTTAATGTGTGTCTGTTTTATATCTGGCCTTTGCCCTCTCCTCTACTGATTGTAGCCAAGCACCAGCAGCTAAATATTTACATTGTGGTGGTCAGTGAGTTGTGGATAAACTTGTGAACTTCAAACACTCGATTAGAACAGTTGCAAGCTCTGACGCTTACATGCATTTCAATGTAATTGTTTACTTCTTATTTCGGAGGGATTTTAAAAGCCATTGTAGTGTAGATAGACTTGGTGTTTTGTAATTTTACGACTGCTGCTCATGCACATTTTTGCTTCGGATTCCGAATGATGCTGAAAACTAAAAGGTTGTGTTTGTAATTTCAGTGGAGTGCAATAAGAATGTGTACACGGAGCGCTCTGGAGAAATAACCAGTGCTGATTTCCCAAAAGCGTACCCCAAAAGCTCTGAGTGCAAGTACAGCATTGAGCTGGAGGAAGGTTTTCAAGTCAGTCTGGAGTTTGATGACACGTTTGATATCGAAGACCACCCTGAAGTCTCCTGCCCTTATGACTTTATCAAAGTGAGACTCCTACAGCTTTTCTGTGAATATTTTGTGTGTTTTTTTTATGAATATTTGAATATACAGTTAAAGTCAGAATTAATAGTCCCCCTGTATATTGTTGTCCCCAGTTTCTGTTTAATGGAAATAATTTTTCATCATATTTCTAAACATAATCATTTTAATAACTCATTTTTAATAACTGATTTATTTTATCTTTGCCATGATGACAATAAATAATATTTGACTAGATATTTTTCTAAATACTAGTATTCAACTTATATAGTGACATTTAAATTAATCACTAGATTAATTTGGCAAGTTAGAGTAATTAAGCAAGTCATTGTGTAACAGTGGTTTGTTCTGTAGAACAATTGCTTAACGGGGCATATAATTTTGACCTTAAAATGGTTTTATGAAAATTCAAAACTGCTTTTATTTAAGCTGAAATAAAACAAATAAGACTTTATGCAGGAGAAAATATATTATCGGAAATACTGTGAAAATTTTCTTGCTCTGTTAAACATTTTCTTTTTGAAAAAGAAAAACTAATTCACATTTTGACTTCAACTGTAGGTCAAAAACGAGATAGCATCAAAATAAATTGACTGTGATTTTTTATTTTTTTTATATATACACTGAAATCATAACACTCTTAAATGACTATTTTAATGTGTTTGATAAAGTATGACATTATATATTAAAATATGACAGTAATATTTGATAATAACCTTTGTAAAAATATTTAAAATAATATTCCATCATAATTCAGTGTGGCAGAGAAATTTATGTAAAAGCGATTCAATATTCTCATCATATTTAATATGTAAAAATGTACTACATTTTAATTACATTTAAAAAAATTTAAAACATGTTATCAACATAACTGTACAACCTTAAATGATAGTGTAAAATATAAACATATACATGAAAAATTAATAAGTAGTTTGTGGTGACACTACTGAATGGTAAATAATTATTCTAAATACACCTGACAATAATTTTTGGTATATAATTAATGTACTGTTCTACTGCTACTGCACATTTAATGGCATTTGATCATTTTTTTAATGAAGAGTTACAGATAGCGTATAATTAGATCATATAATTTATTATAGCTTATTGTTATATAATGCCACTTATATATACATACTAAAGGTAAGTCATTCTGTTTTTCATAATTTGTAGTTAACAATAAAAGATTACTCTAAAGAAAAGCATTATCCTAAATATTTGCACTATATTAAAGAGCACCTATGATGAAAATCAACTTCTGTCAGCAGTTTGACTGAACTGTGTGTAGGTATAGTACAGGGATCACCAAACTTGTTCCTGGAGGTCCGGTGTGCTGCAGATTTTAGCTCCAACCCTAATCCAACACAACTGAACAAGCTAATCAAGGTCTTACTAGGTATACTTGAAGCACCCAGGCAGGTGTGTTGAGGCAAGTTGGAGCTAAACACTGCAGGGACACCAGCCCTCCAGTAACAAGATTGTTGACCCCTGGTATAGTGTGTCCACTGTCATATTGGAGTGAAATAACCCAACGAATCTCTTTTTTAAAATTTCCTGACGCTTAAATAGGATACAAATCTCAGTGGTTTTGAGGCCCACCGCAACGTGACATTTAAAAGTGTGTTTTTCCCCACCCACCGAATTGATTGACAGGTGCCATGTTTCTATAATAACATGTATACACATGTCCACAGAACACTTTTTTGCAAAGAAACCAGGATTAAAAAATCAGTTCCAACTCTAAGTTTTAAAAACAGAGCATGTTTGTAGTAAAGACAGTAAAATTGCTATGTAATTCCTAACCGCTATAATCACCACGGCTGCATGGTGTCAGTAAAAGCGCTTTTATATGTATGTGTGTGGTGGCATTTGTGTGTGATTCATCATTTCAGAAAGGCTTGATTAAACTCCACCACAAATACATGAATTACTTGATATTTCTGACTAATGAGCTGTATTTCAGCTTCATCCGTGTCTGTCTCTGTCACTGACTTCTGTTTATCTGCTGTAACGCAGGAGATGCAGATATGCACGTGGAACAGTGGGCGGGGAGAAGAAGCTCATTTGCATTTAAAGCCACAGGCTACAAAATTCTGGAGGCTATAATAAATAATCTGATTGGTATTTTGAGCTGAAACTTGACAGATGCATTCTGGAGACACCAAATGCTTATCTTGTAAGGGGTAAAATAGGTTCCCTTTAAACATTCATTCATTTCAAGTCCATTTATTAATCTGGGGTCGCCACAGAGGAATGAACCGCCAACTTATCCAGCATATATTTTACGCAGCGGATGCCCTTCCAGCTACAGCCCATCACTTGAAAACATCCATCCACACTCATTCCCACTCATACACTATTGACAATTTAGCCTACCCAAATCACCATAGCGCATGTCTTTTGACTTGTGGGGATCTTCACAAGTCCAAAGACATGTTCTCCTCCGAACATGGGGAGAACATGCAAACTCCACACAGAAATGCCAACTGACCCAGCCGAGGCTTGAACCAGTGACCTTAATGTTGTGAGGTGAATGCTACCCACTGCGCCACCGTGCAGCCCCCCCTTTAAATGTTAATTTATTAATATAGGTTTATTTTAATATGGAGTGTTCAATGCGCTTTTACATAAATCATAAAAACAATGTGTTCAAATATTATTACTTTAATAACAGATTAATGTAAAGAAAAGGGTTATTGTCTTTCAGTCTATACTGTTACAGTATGTGCAGTAGATAAAACTTATTGTTTCCTTTTCAAATCAATTTTACTAATAGTTTAATACAAATTATTTTAAGTTTTTTGGGGAAAGAAATATGTGCATTGCTAAATAAAATATGTAGTGTATGATATTTTTCAATCATGTTTATCCACAGATTCAGGCAGGAGAGAAAGAGTTTGGTCCATTTTGTGGTGAGAAGTCACCTGGGAAGATCCAGACAGGAAGTAACATCGTCAACATCCTGTTTCACAGTGACAACTCCGGAGAGAATCTCGGCTGGAAACTCACTTACACCTCTACAGGTTAGAAATTCACTGCACCATACGATTGTTCATTTAGAAGTCTTGAAAACATAGGTGGGTTAATTATGTTTTGTACTGTTTGACTGTGTTTCTACTTGACATTAACATGCTTCTATGGGTTATCCAATGACAGCTGGTCAGACAAGACTAATTAACATTTCCATCTGCTAAATCATATGTTTAATTTGATGTTGTGACCACTGGTGTTTGGATGAAAATGAAAATATCAGATGGAAACGAGGCCTAGAAATAAGAATCTATACATGTGAATAAATCTAGATTCTTATCTAGATATAAGAATGTTTTATGTACCATTTTCCACCCATGACTACTGCATTTAAAATTTGCACTGTACTTCCAAACTAAGTGATACAGTACATGTGGCTCTGTGCTTTAATGTTTTTCATTATTAAATATTGTTGCACTTTTTAAGGTGACATTAGTATCACAAACTTTTAAATAAACCAGTCTTTTCTTTAAACCAGTCTTTACAGTACAGTAAAATTCAATATGTATCTATAATGTCAGTGTGGAAGGACTCATCTCAAGATTTTGGGGTTATTCATGGTCTGCTCAAAGTAATTTGTTAAAGGTCCTGTGAAATTAAAATGACGTTTTGTAGATGTCAGCATCAGTCTAGATAGCTCCAAAGCAGTGACACAATTCATATTTAGAAGATATGAAACTTATACAAGCATCCAAAGCTTGCAGTTTGTCTATTTCGCCTAAATGGATCGACTATTTTTTCATGTCACCTCATACTTCCGTTTCTCATCAAATCTTGACCAATCAAATGCTCTTTAGTATCTCTCATACCCTATTTCTCATTTGCTTCTCAATGTGATGCGCTTGAGCTCAACCACGCTCACAGGCAGAGCTGTGATGAAAGCAGAAAGCTACTGGTTGTTTCTTAAAAAGGGAAGGAGCTGATATGAGTCCCGTCCTGTCCTAATGTTTTTGGTTGAGATTAAACATCAAATTAAAATGCACATTTCAAAGCATTTCACAGGATCTTTGATTCTAATAAGTGAAGTTTCACAAGCTAATTCCGAGAGGAGCACGTGATATGATTGACCGCAGCTGGTCTCTCATCTACAATCATTAGTTAGCCAATCAGATTAATCCAAACTCATTATAAGTCGCCTAGGAAAAATTACTCCCTTATCTTCCTTTACAGAACAAACCCCTCATCCACCTCTTCTTCCCCTCTCAGGGGAGCTCTCGAGAACTTAAACTTTACAGACACATTCTTACAAAAGACTTATCTTAAATCTTGAAAAAGGGGTAAAATAGTTGTCCTTTAAAGGAACTATTTTTAAGCATGAATCCTTTTAAAATGTTAACATTTTTATCAAAATAAACTTTACAAATCTGATTTTTATTTTATGTTGCTCTTTTTTATTGTTATATATATTTTTTTTTCAAGAGTTCACACTTAGATAGTGCTTGACTATTTAAGCTAGTTTGGCATGCTGTCCCGGGAGAGAACCCTGAGCTCGGTGATAGATGAGCCCAAGGCTCCCGCCTGGTCAATAAGCATTAGGAGGGATATGAGATCAGGTAGTTCTCGATAGCTCCCAAAATAAATCACTATTGGCGCTAATTTGTAGTATGTGCTTGTGACTTTAACTTTGCATGGTTTTTTAGGTGTGGGAGGAAACCGGAGTACCCGGAGAAAACCCACGCGAACACGGGGAGAACATGCAAACTCCGCACAGAGAGTATCGGTTGGCTCAGCTAGTGTTGAACCAATGACCTCCTTGCTGTGAGGCAACAGTGCTAGCCACTGAGCCGCCGTGACGCCCGAACTGAGGAGGAGGGAGAAGGGAAGGATGGGGGGGTTTTCCAAAAACGAAGATGAGGAATGGAGTTTAGGCTGGATATTTATATTAAATTTAGAGTGATCCGATTGGCTAGTTAGTGATTAGTGATACGGATCAGCTGTAGTCAATTCTATCACGTGCTCCTCTCGAAATTAGTTTGGGAAACTTCACTTCAAGAGTTCACACTTAGATAGTGCTTGACTATTTAAGCTAGTTTGGCATGCTGTCCCGGGAGAGAACCCTGAGCTCGGTGATAGATGAGCCCAAGGCTCCCGCCTGGTCAATAAGCATTAGGAGGGATATGAGATCAGGTAGTTCTCGATAGCTCCCCATAAATGCCATTGTGTCGGGACAGCAGCCGTGTATTCGAAGAACGCCCCCCAAAAGGCTAGAATTGCTATATCCGGCTGCTGGATATAGTGATTTGAGAAGAAATTAGAGAGGTAGAGGAGATGCAGGCTTGTAAGAGCCTTGATGGGAAAAGATGGGACTCTATCTCCGATGGAGGTAGTGTAAAAATAGGCAAATGTTATGAAATAATGTATATGTCCGCATGCGGGCATATAATTATCTATTCATATGGGCATATATCCATATACGCACGTGTGCTGTGTTTTTTTTTTTTTTTTTTTTTTTTTTTTTTTTTTTTTTTTTTTTTTAATATGCACATATGAATAGGTAAAATAAAACAAATTAAGCTCGTGGAGTGACTCGTGCTCGTAGTCACAGTTCGGGAAGAGCTTAGGGGTGACGGCACTAGTGAAAATGTATATGCGCGGCGTAGGCGCACGCGGCATATGATTATATTATTCATATAGGCATATATTTGTAGGCATGTTGCGCATTCCTCATATATGCGTATATAAACAGTCAAAGCAAAATAAATAAACAAAAGAAGCTAGGGCTGGTGGGGGGGGGCAGTGACGTGACTCGTGCTCGTAGTCACAGCTCGGGAAGTTGAGCTATCAAAGGCTGGTTCTAGAAGGAGTCGGGAAGGGGAAAATTTGGCCGATGGAGACTCCTACTAGAGGAAAAAGGGGGGTTTTAAGCTCTGGGACCGCTCCTGCGGTGGCCAGAGCTTAGGGGTGACAGCACTATGTAAAAATGTATATATCCGCATGCGTGGGCGCATGCGGGCATATGATTCTGTTATTCATATAGGCATATATTTGTAGGCGTGCCATACACACTCCTCATATATGCGTATATAAATGATCAAAGCAAAATAAGATAAATAAAAGAAGCTAGGGCTGGTGGGGGGGGGGGCAGTGACGTGACTCGTGCTCGTAGTCACAGCTCGGGCAGTTGAGCTATCAAAGGCTGGTTCTAGAAGGAGTCGGGAAGGGGGAATTTTGGCCGATGGAGACTCCTTCTAGAGGGCAAAAGGGGTTTTAAGCTCTGGGACCGCTCCTGCGGTGGCCAGAGCTTAGGGGTGACAGCACTATGTAAAAATGTATATATCCGCATGCGTGGGCGCATGCGGGCATATGATTCTGTTATTCATATAGGCATATATTTGTAGGCGTGTCATACACACTCCTCATATATGCGTATATAAATGATCAAAGCAAAATAAGATAAATAAAAGAAGCTAAGGCTGGTGGGGGGGGGCAGTGACGTGACTCGTGCTCGTAGTCACAGCTCGGGAAGTTGAGCTATCAAAGGCTGGTTCTAGAAGGAGTCGGGAAGGGGGGAATTTGGCCGATGGAGACTCCTTCTAGAGGGAAAAAAGGGGGTTTAAGCTCTGGGACCGCTCCTGCGGTGGCCAGAGCTTAGGGGTGACAGCACTATGTAAAAATGTATATATCCGCATGCGTGGGCGCGTGCGGGCATATGATTCTGTTATTCATATAGGCATATATTTATGTGGGCGTGCTATACTCGCTCCTCATATATGCGTATATAAATGATCAAAGCAAAATAAGATAAATAAAAGAAGCTAGGGCTGATGGGGGGGGCAGTGACGTGACTCGTGCTCGTAGTCACAGCTCGGGAGTTGAGCTATCAAAGGCTGGCTTCGCAGGAGTCGGGGAAGGAGGGAGGAAATGGAGACTCCTCTGAGCGGGGTGGTGGTGATGCTGGGCGGGGATTGGCGGGGGTGGGGGTGGGGGGGGGATAGTTACGTTATGGGTTGGTATTATGACTCATTGACATGGTCTTCTGGGCTTCTTTAAGATGACTTTGGCTTAGGCGAATGTATGACTTGAAGGCATCAGATGTCCACCTCCCCAATGTCTGTATATGCTGTTGAGATAGTCCTCTATGAGCTGCGGTAGTGGCGGCTCCGATTCTAAATGAGTGGCTGGAGTATGGTTCTGGAGAAATGCCAGAAAGGCGAAGGACTGCTTTAAGGTGTTTTTGAAACCAGAAGCGTGTTACTGGGCGAGATAAATCATCTATGAAAAGGGGGGAGAGAGGGGTGGGATTGAGAGTTTTTCTGTAGTGAATGTATGCTAGGAGTGTTTGAAACGGGAATGTAGAGGAGGGGATGTCGAATATGTAAATTAGGTGTCCTTTGCGTGATTGATCGGTCTTGCTTTGCTTGATGAGGAAGGATATTGTTTCCCCGTCAACCAAAGTTAGATCTGATATGGTGGGGTGGATGCTGGGCACGAATTTTGAAGTTATAGAAATTTCGGAACATCTTAGGAATCCGAAAAAAGAAAGTATGAACATAGCATCCAGGGTACGATCTGTGTGTGTGGATACATAGCCTTTACGAAGGGTGGAGATACATTTAGACAGTATATGGTGTGTGATGGGCAGCCTAGAGTCTGGGAGGGAGGGGTGGGTTTTTTGAACGCCTTTAATAAGAAGGCTGGTTTGCGAATTTGCTATATCATCTGAAGTAGAGCCATGAATTAACTTGTGAAAGAATTGGATGCCACTTAAATAGCTTCTGATGGAGCTGGCTTGTATGTTTTTGTATGAATGGAGGTATGTGATGAATGAGGTAATTGTAAGCAAGGAAAAATCTGGAAATGATGTGTTGTACAGGAAATGGAAATGTTTGAATGTATTCCATGCAGTAAGATATGTTTGTAAAGTTCTAGGAGCAACAGCATTTAAAATAAGGGAGATGGACGTCTGATGCAGGTGATGCATAGGGTGGTTTATAGGAATATCATCTCTGAATAAGGAGGCACTGGATGCGGATGTAGATCTGCTTCTGGTGCGAGCATTCGAAATTTCTGAAACAGAAAACGAGAGAGAGAGTCAGCAATTTGATTATGAAAACCTGGTACATGTTTAGCTGTTATGATAAACTGTTTTTTGGCGGAGGTCCAAATGAGGCGGCGGAGGAGCGGCATTAGCGCGGGAGAGTGTGAGCGCCTTTTGTTAATGCATTGAACAACGGCTTCATTGTCGCAATGGACTAGAATGCTGGAGGCGGACCATTCATCTCCCCACAATATGGAAGCGGCGACTAAAGGATATAATTCGAATAGTGCTGACGATTGATGGTGAGGGGGAATTTCGATCATTTGGTGAGGCCATGAAGATGCGAACCAGCGACCCTGGTAGTATCCACCGAACCCTATTGAGGGAGCGGCGTCTGTGTATAGTTGAATATCGATCGGGGATTCTATCAGGTCGCTATAGAAAAAGGAACAGCCATTCCAGCACTTTAGGAAGGAAATCCAAAGGCTGAGTTCGTGACGGCATTGGTCGGATAGAGAGAGAGAATCATCTAATCCGGGGACCGATGCTGCTAATTGGAGAAGGTGAGTTACAAAGGGACGTCCTTGGGGAATGATACGCATGGCGAAATTTAAATGTCCTAAAATGGACAAAAGTTCGCGCTTTGAGCAATTTTGATTTTCCAAAAATATTGAGGATAATGCGATGATGCGGTCGATTTTTTCTTTAGGTAAGGAGGCTTGGAATTTGTTTGAATCCAATTTGATGCCTAAAAATTCTAGTGAAGTACCAGGTCCCGAAGTTTTTTCCTCTGCGAGCGGAATGCCGAGATTGTCGAAAACTGTTTTTGTTATTGTCAGGTGTTCTGTTGCGGGGTTACTCGGGGGTGAGATAATGAGGAAATCGTCGAGGAGATGTAGTATGTGCGCGATGCCGTAGTTATTTGACAGGATCCAGCATATAGCTTCCGAAAGCATGTCAAATATTTTTGGACTACTTCTGCATCCGAAGGTAAGGCGTACGGCGAAGTAGAATTTAGATCTCCAATTAATGCCAAAGAGATGCCAGTAGTCGGGGTGTAACGGCATAACTTTGAATGCCGAGGAAATGTCTACTTTAGCGAGCCAAGCGTTGCGGCCGACTAATTTGATCAGGGATATCGCTTGGTCTATATCGTGGTAGTTTAGCGCGTATTCCTCTGGAGGAATGATGCTGTTAATGCTAGAGAAGCAAGAATTATGAGGGGATGAAAGGTCGATTATGAGGCGTTTTTTGCCAGAAAATTTTCTGGTAGCTATGCCGATTGGACTAATTCGGTATACTCTGAAGGGGGGAGCAAGAAAGGGACCGATCATAAAATTATTATCGATCTCTTTCTTGATCAGTTGATCTACGACTTCTGGTTCTGCGGTGGCTGACATTAAATTAGGGCAGGCCAGGTTGTAGGACGGAAGAGTAGAGACGCCGGGGTGAAATCCGTTGGATAAACCTGTAATGAGAAAATCAGAGAAGTTAGAATCAGGGTGCAAACTTAATTCATGAGCAAGTTGAGAAATATTAACAGGAGTCGACAGATACTGCTTGGATTTTTTATTAGCTTTTTGGACTTGGCAAACAATGCGTGCGTGCGCGCCTCCGCAGTAGTTACAGATGTGGAGAAATTTGCATGGGTGTCGGTAGCATCTTCCGGAATTGAAGTTGAAGCAGGGATTATGAGAAGATTGATTTCGGGAAGAAGACTGAGAAGGAAGAAGAGCAGGGATAGCGGAGGTGGATGTACGAGGAACGTAGCTGGTGGATCTTGGATTAGGTGGAACTGTATCAGAGGGAGGGATGACGAAGGGACAGGAGGTGGTGGAGTGGAGACTGGAACGGCAGACCGCGCAGGATAGATTACGGCAACCGAGAAAGACTCTGTTATGGAGATCAAAGTCGATAGCCCCCCAATATTGAATTTGATTCCATTGTGAGACGCGAATTGCGCATTTTGCTGAAAATAACTTATGATAGGTGTAAAAATGTGTTCCCCCATAGGAGAGCGCGAGCTCCGAAATAATGGCCATGTAATCGTTGAGCTCGCGCCTCCTATGAGGAAAAACCGAGCAAATTACCTCTGTGTATCTGGAAAAAGCTACGTGAAATTCTGCTAGTGAAAGAGTGCGGGTTTGAGAACTGGTGGATGGTTTCAGTATGAGTGCAAATTCGCCGCAATCTATCTGGCGTTCTGCCGTGGGAGGTGCAATGGGTGAAAGAAGTGTGGAGAGATCTATGTCAGCACCTGAGATGATGAGATTCCTGATGGTATTGGAGACGGGTGGAGGTTCCAGAGCTGGAGCATTCTGAGGGATGGGAAGAGGTACGGCAGTGGCTAGGGTGAAGGGGGGGTGAGTGGAAGAAATGTTAGTAGGGAGAGGAGGATGCGGAGGAGGGTTAGTATTAGATGCGAGTGCTTGGTGGAGGGATGAAGAGGGCATGAATGAAGGAATATTGGAGGGAGAAAAAGAAGAAGAATGAAGAGGAGCATTAGTACTGATATTTGTAGGCTCGTGTGAGTGGATGAGGTTGGTAGATGTAGATGGAAGGTTGGAAGGAAGAGAAAACTGTAAGGGATTAGTAGCATAAAGATGAGGACTGGGAGTTGCGCTAGATTGAGGAGCTTGTGGCCAGAAGAAGGTGGCGTTGTTTTGCTGGGTAGCGTTGATGTCTGGGTTATTGTCCTTGGTTTGATTAGATGTGGTTCCAGTAAAGCTCCTATTATCTTGGTGGTGTTGGGCTTGTGGTTTTTTGGTGTTCTTGGTTTTTCCAGTTGCTTTTCTTGGTCCGGGTTGGTTAGAGGCTGGCGGAGAAGCGCTGTGCTGGGGATACGGGGCGTGGCGGGAGCGAGTGTTCCTGGTGGGCGGAGTCGATGAGGTAATGGATGTGTACAGTTTGAGGAGTTCAGTCTTATTGCATCGGCTTGGAATGGAAATGCCGGCGTCTGTGATGCTTTGGCGGAGTTCGTTTGCGGTCATGTTCCTGTTGATGGTTGGTGAAGATGTTGCGGAAGCGTACGAAGAGGCTGGTGAAGGTGGATGGAGATTTGTAGCATACGGGGATGAGGATTGAAGACGGCGAGATAACCTTGTTGCTGTTGAACGGATTGGCCTTCGGCCTCTTACTGTAGCCTCGGGCTCAAGCTGGTTCCCACTCTGGGTAAGTTGATGCTGGTCCTCGGCTGAAGTTTCTAGGATAGCGCCGCTTTCATTAGCTTGGTGGAGATTGTTGTTGTTGTTGTTGTTATTGCTGCTGCTGGTGGTGGTGGAGAGCGTTTGGTGCTTTTCCATTTTGCAGATTTTTTGCTTGCTTGAGTCGCTAGCTGTTTCCGTGTCTTCCAAAAACGAAGATGAGGAATGGAGTTTAGGCTGGATATTTATATTAAATTTAGAGTGATCCGATTGGCTAGTTAGTGATTAGTGATACGGATCAGCTGTAGTCAATTCTATCACGTGCTCCTCTCGAAATTAGTTTGGGAAACTTCACTTAAAGTGATAGAAACATGATATTTATAAAACCTCAACATTCTTCCAAATATCCACCTTTGTGTTAAACAGAAGAAAGAAACAAATGATGACAAAACTTATTTTCTGTTCTTGGCCAAAAACTTCATATTATTATATGAATCATATTGTTAGTGCTTTGTTAGTGCTTTTGTAAGCTTTGTTAGTGCTTTGTAAGCATGATCAAAATCTATTTTACATAGGTATAAAGCATATTTTAAAATAATAGTTCTATGTTCTATGATATGCTGTAATAAATTTGAACGTCATTGTTTTTCCTATTATTTACCATGTATATGTAGACGTTACATGAGACATTACATTATGAAAATGTACTTGAAAGTTCTGGAAAATGCATGGGATTTTAGTTGTAAAAATGTGTATGAATCCTGAATTATAGAAACATGATATTTATAAAATGTTGTAAATTTGATCCGTGCTTTCCATAAAGAAATAGCCAGAGAGCTGATATGCTAAAGTCAATACTCTTGGTTCCATACCTTTATGAGTCTCTTTTTTCTGTTGAACTCAAAAGGGGATAGTTTGAAGAATGTTGAAAACCGGTAACCATTCACATACATAGAAAGATTAAAAACTGTTATGGAAGTCAATGATTTTAACATTCTTCCAAATATCTATTTTTGTGTTCAACATAAATAAGAAGCAAATGATGACAGAACTTTCATTTTTTAAGTGAACTATGTCTTTAAATATCAGGTGTAAACCAGGCTACTGTTCCAGAAATGAATATGTTTGAATATGTTGCCGTCTTCAGGTCCTGAATGCTCTCCTCCAACGCCGCTCCTCAATGGACAACTAGAGCCTCTGCAGCCTATTTACATCTTCCGAGATCACATTACGCTGACCTGTGACCCCGGATACTTGCTGAGACAGGTTAGGCGAAGGTCACCATTCATTTGCGCTGATAAAGCCACTGACCGTTGCATGATTGAGATAAATCAGCGCTGTTTTACATCACACACTGACGGTCGCAGTCTCTCTTACAGGGTGATGAAGAATTCGAGCACTATCAGATCGA
Organism: Danio rerio; assembly: GCF_052040795.2. NCBI lineage: Eukaryota > Metazoa > Chordata > Actinopteri > Cypriniformes > Danionidae > Danio > Danio rerio. Next base: position 39,109,901 of record NC_141035.1, read on the forward strand.
GTGTCTGAGGGATGGGAAATGGAGCAGTGGCGTCCCGCTGTGTAAAAGTGAGTCTTTTAACAGAGATAGTTCTGTTTTCCATCTGTCTTGTTTTTTTTTTTCCTCACTTGCCCTTTCTCACTGTTTTCTTATTCTAATTCTCTTTGCTGCCACCAGAGAAGGAATCTCAAAGGAGGAGTCGTTCTCTGCTGAGCATTTTAACCAATCAGATACTGAGTTAAATCCTTAAAGGGACTGGCAACTACGGCGCTCATGGTGCAGCATGGATGTAGCACTTGATATATTCATTGCCTTTTGACAATGTTGGGGTTATTAAGATATATTTATTGGTGGCAGAGGTTGATCCAATTTGACAGTAAAGCAATTTATAATGTTCCAAAATAGTTCTGTTTTTAGGTTTTTCACTGGTTTGGACGTTTCTATTCATCAAGTAATAGTGACAAAGATGTATATGGGTTTTGATAAAAATACTAAGGAAAGCAACTGTTTTTTTGGGCCTTTTTTAGAGCATCATTGACACTGAAATAGTGTTTATTTACTTCTCTTTTACATTATGAGGGATCAATCATACATCTTTTGATGTTGAAAAGTTTAACAAAGTGATTTTATTATCTATATTTATGGTCCTGGACCCCAAAGGAGTTTATTTTTAGGATATATTTGTGGGAATAGGCAAAAATACATTATATATAAAATTATAATTTTTTTTACAAATTGTTACAGAATTCATCAGAATCGTATTATGTTCCGTGTAGAGTGAAGATGTTTTGTGAATTTCCTTCTGTAAATATATCAAAACGTTTTTTTTTTTTTTTTTTTTTTTTAGGAATATTGCTTAGAGCAGAATTTGAACAAATTTGTTTATTTGTTCAAATTTGAACAAATTTCTTTAACACTTTCTATGACACTCATGAATTATAATGAATATAAAAAAATGAATATATATATATATATATAGAGTTCAGACTTATTAGCCCCCCTGTTTATTTTTTTCCTCAATTTCTGTTTAAGGAAGAGAATATTTTTTTAAAAACATTTCTAAACATAAAAGTTTTAAAAGCTCATTTCTAATAACTGATTTATTTTATCTTTGCCATGATGATAGTACATAACATACAACAATAGGTTAATTAGGGTAACTAGGCAGGTTAGGGTAATTAGGCAAGCTATTGTATAACAATGGTTTGTTCTGTAGACTATCCAAAAAATAGCTTAAAGGGGCTAATCATTTTGACCTTAAAATAGTCTTTAAAAATTAAAAAAGTGCTTTTAATCTAGCCAAAATACCTTAATTAAGACTTTTTCCAGAAGAAAAAAATCAGACATATTGTGAAAATGTCCTTGGTCAGTTAAACATAATTTGGGAAATATTTCATTAAGGAAAAAAAATTCAAAGGGTGTTGATTAATTCTGATTGCACCTGTGTGTGTGTGTGTGTGTGTGTGTGTGTGTGTGTGTGTGTGTGTGTGTGTGTGTGTATAAATATTTTATTATTATATATATTATATATAAAATATTTATATATATATATATATATATATATATATATATATATATATATATATATATATATATATATATATATATATATATATATATATATATATATAAAATTGATAAGTTCACCCCTTACAAATCTATCTTTTAAGTTCATATTTTTAATAGAAAGCTTTACAATATTATGTTTGTGGATATACATTAGATTAGTCAGTACATTAGCCAGATCTGGAACTTATCTAACAAAATAACTTACAATAATATTCTAAATGCTACAGTAGCAAAGCCTAATTTAATACAAAATATTACACTTAAAATTATTAAATATACAAATATTAAATATCAAATAAAATTTTGCTTAAATGTTCTTATATTATCTTTCAATTTCTAATTTCTAAATATGTTTGATTACTAAAATATTATTTTAATAAATAGATCTGTTTAATTAAACGGTTTTGTTTAAATGCAAGATCACTGAGAAATGGATAAATAAATATATATATATATATGTATATATATATATATATATATATATATATATATATATATATATATATATATATATATATATATATATATATATATATATATATTTAAAATTTATAACAATTTAAACAAAACATCTATGCAAAACATCTTCAGCCTCAAATACTAAACATGATTGTGCTTTTTTCAGAATGGGAAATGGTTTTAAGTAGAAGGTTTCCATCTACTGGTCATTAATGGTTTTTCATCACAAAGGTCTCTGTGCTGAAATGATCTAGTGAACAAACACACTCTCACACATAGTACATATAATACACTCATGCCTTTCACTATTTGGCTTTATTTTGAGACAGAAGTACACACACATACAGTAAATGCACTTAGACTTTTAGACAGGACTGACCACAAACTGCTGGAGCTGTTGCCAATGGACAACTCAAGTGGAAGAGTGGACACTTTTGGTATGATTGTGATATTCACTATTTAAATACTTCAATTGCTCATCAAATCTAATCTCTTCCATCAAGAATCCTCCAACATTATGCATGGCCTATTGTAAAATTCATTCTTTACATTTAGTATCATATGATTTTCACCTCATAATTCCTAATAATTCATATCCTAATAATTAGATTCATACCATGCCATACACTCCTTTTTCTTTTGGAGTTTTCTAGTTTACATTTACAAGCAATTACATTTTCAATGGGAATCAATGGGTCATTTACTGTTTTTTTGTTGTTGTTTTTTTTGCAATTTCTGTGACATTTACTAGCAATTCCAGAGTGAACATTGCTTCTGTGTCAATTTTCTTTGTATTTGTAATCTGTCAAACATCTAAGTTACAACCATATTATGTAATATTGTATGAACATTTTAACATTATTGTTATTATTCATAAAGTAAAAAGTAATAAAAAAGAAATAAGAGTCATACCAAAATATTTTCTAATGAAATCCAAAAACAAGGCTCTTTAATTCAATTTCTTTCTCATCTTCCCTAGAGGTTGACTGTGGTCCAGTAGATGAACTTCTGGCTGAGGTTGTTTTTGTGAACTCTGACAACAGCACTGTGTTTGGATCCCAAATCCAGTACAGCTGCAGAGACTCTGCTGTCAACAGTGAGTTTTTCACTGATTCAGTCACTGATGCACTGAATATGAGGTGCTGTGTAAGATTTAAATCAAGCTTTGCTTATCAACACATACATAAAACACGTGCATATACACATAGAACAATTACTTGCATATGCATCTATACTATTGGATGTTTAAAACTATATATATATATATATATATATATATATATATATATATATATATATATATATATATATATATATATATATATATATATATATTAGGGATGCACAATATATCGGCGGCCATATCTGGTTCATATACCAAGAACATTTGAGCTGGTTTTAGTCCTTTCATTTTCATTTTGTTTAAAATATATTTAACTTGCTTGTTGATTAAATCCCATTTTGTAATTTTATGCAACAGTCAAGTTGTATGTTCACTTGCTATGAAGAAAATGAAATAATATATTTTTTGCATGCTGATTTATGTGAAATTGTGAAAATAGGTCTAATCACCTTGCAATTTTGAAATCATAGCTTTTTTGCTTTAAGTATAGACTATTTAGTTCAAAAGAGCTGAGTTTCAGCTTTTATGAACTTTGCTGTATAAAAATATAACATTTTGAAATATTTATAATTATTTATAATATTTATATTTATAATTATCAGCCTATACATGTCGGCTATCAGCCTCCAAGTCTGAATAATTATCGGTTATCGATATCGGCCAAAAAACCATATCGGTGCATCCCTAATATATATATATATATATATATATATATATATATATATATATATATATATATATATATATATATATATATATATATATATATATATATATATATATATATATATATATATACACACCCACATTATATATATATATATACACCCACATTAACTTATGCAGATACATATAAACTCGGTGTATGCAAACACACCTTTACTCGCATATAACCTCAATGCCTACTCTCAATGCATATATAAACACCCAAATAACACTCGGGCAGACATACAAAATTCAATTCACAAACCTATAGACCTACAATTTATCATAAATCAGGTTATTGCAAAGCTTATGAAATAGAAACAATGTGAAATAATGAAAATATATTATATAAAATAATATAGAATATTATATACATTTAAAATATATAAGAAAGATTTTTTAGAGTCCTATTAAACACTTTGGACTCTGGCATTTTACAGACACATACACCTGTAACCAGAGTGGGATATGGCTTAGTGATGATGGGATGCCGCTGCCCTCCTGTCTGCCAGGTAAGGTGTGTTACCTGAGAATCCCTTAAGCTTTCCCTTTCCACTGCACACAACAAGCGACAGACCGGAAGTCATTCATTTCCAATGGAGAGTATTTGGGAGCTGCGTGGAGTTCCGATCATCTCCGTATGTGGAGAATTCGGATCCGAACTGAGCTTCGGATCCGTTGAAATATTTGAACTCCTGCGACTAGACCGTATGCGACCGGCCAACCGGATGTAATGTATTCCAGTGTTGTCCAAGCTGGTCCATGCTCGCGAGATGAGAAATAGTAGTTTATTTGGTTATTTTTTTAACCAAAAAAAGTCTCTATATATATAAAAACATTTCTGTTCATAAATGTAAGTAATAAAGTAAAAAATTTAGAATTTCTTATGTTGTCTCCACATTCACTCCAATATTTTTAGCAGTCCATGAGTCTCTAGTATTTATTCATTCATTCATTCATTCATTCAACCATGGTGAACACACAGGGAATAATGGCTCTTGCTTTTGCACTACTTTATTTTGCACACTGAGAATCAGCTTCTTTCCCATGGTGCTCGTTAGAACTGAAAATTCGGTGCGACTGCCACAAGGGGGCATATTAAGACAGTCGTGTCTAAATGTCGTGTGCAGTGGAAAGGTGGCTTTAAAGTACACATGGAATCAAAACTAACCATATTGATTTTAGCACACATTGCTAGTTTTGTGTTGAATGAAAATGTTTTGCCCTTGTAATGTAAAATTGAAATCTAAAAATGCAATTCCTGTTTTTTTTTTAAATCTCAGATTATGTCTGGTTGAGGTATTGTGGCGTCGCTTACATACTTAACAACGCCGCTCCAGGTGTCAGTATTGACTTTTGACAGCCCTATGAAAACCTACAATTGTCATACCTACTGCTTTCAGTCGGATGGCAATAAATGCCATGTGAAATGGCATTCAAACTCACATTGTTAGCATTTAACTCTGAATAAAGCACATGAGGTGTATCTGAGGTGATCATTGTTAGTTTTCTGTTGTTTAGCTGCAAGAAATAGAAGCCGTTTCTAAAATATCAATTCGACGTGTTGCTTAGAACAAAAACTCCTTTTAAAATTCACAATATTCCTTTTATCACGTGCCGCTGCTTTAATTTAGAACATGACTTAAGTCAGACTCGCTCCTCAATCTGGCAACCTGCGCTTGCATTTGTTTTGATCCAGGAATGTAATACCTAGTTCAACCACTGGGTGTCAAACTTACGTACTCCACCTTTAAAAAGTAATTGGTTATAGTTACTAGTTACTTACAAATAGTAGCTGAGTTAGTAACTGAGTTGCTTCATTATAAAAGTAACAAATTACCCGGATGTTTAACAAAGGTTTAAATAATCTATATGTGTGCCCCTGAACCACAAAACCAGTCTTAAGTTGAATAGATATGTTTGTGGAAATAGACAAAAAAATATTTTTTTTGGGTGAAAATTGTCTCATAAAATGTCATTTTATGCCAAAAATCATGAGAATATTAAGATTTTCCATGAAGATATTTTGTAAAAGTCCTACTGTAAATGTATAAAAAACTTTTTTTATTAGTGATATGCATTAAGAACTTAATTTGGACAACTTTAAAGGTGATTTTTAAATGCTCATCATTATGATTTACCAGGGAAAGTAACTTTTGTGTTTTTAAAAGAAAAATGTCAACTACATGTTGAATGAAATGAACACTAAGAGCCCTATCATACACCGGGCGCAATGTGCAAAAGGCGCGACACAATTGTTGTTTGCTAGTTTTAGCTTGGCGCAAGGGTCGATTTGTGCTCATATGTGTGCCCATAGGCACTCTGGTCTAAAAAAGGAGGTGTGTTGAACTTAAATAGACTGTTCAGTAGATAAGATCAAAGCAGGTCTATTGTCAAGCGCTGAGTGCGTTAGTTGTGCGCCTCGCTTACACATTGCTTAATAGACGCAGAACATTATATTGGAAATTAGAACTAAATTTAGAAATAAATTTGAAACAAATCTTTTTCCCTATCCACGAGAGTGAAAGTGAAAGTAAAGAATAAGGAGGCTCATCTCTCATACTCGTGCTGTAGATGCTCTGTTTAACTGATTTCTCTCTAGTGAAGAGTTCAGTTTTTCCGCTTACAAAGTCCGTCATGTAAATGGCAAATGCGCTATGGCACGACGCAACTGACTCGTAAAAGGAATGGGAGACGAGACTCTGATTGATTTATTCTCAGAACACACCAATAACTCATTAAGAGAATAAGCTCAACCCTGTTAGACCATGCGCTACGGCGCAAAGTGGATTTTTCCGTTCTTAAAATAGCAAAAGTAAATTCTGACACGCCCTTAATGTGTTTGCGCCTTGCGCTTTGGACTTTGTGCATGGATCGTCAAAATAGAGCCCTTGATTAAAGAACTGATTATAATCATTCTACATGATTATATTTTAATGATGCTGTGGGACAATCTATCAAATCCATCTCTTTAGTGGAACAATAAAACATAACAGATGATTTAGAACTTTTTCAAATTTACCTCAACTGGCCAACAAATAAGTCTAAAAATAAATGAAGCTTTTGGAAATGTAACAAAAATAGACTTTTAATATTACGGTATTATTTAAAAAAAGTAACATTGACATCTTTCCATGGTTAAAACACAGAATTGGCGATTACATAAGATACTGTACATGTCAACCTGTTTCATGTTTGAATCTTGGTATATTTGTAGTAAATGACTTTTGTGTCCACTGTGGTCACTGCAGAGTCCCTTACTGATGCCATATGGAATTGTCAGTAAAGATAACGATGTTGTAACGGGGCAAACAGTAATTAATTAAATTACTTAGTACATTACGCCAGTAATGGCGTTTATTTATAACACCGTTTTTCCCATAACTGTTTATATGAAGCTCTGTTATGTTTTGTTTATATTTTGTTAATTCACAGTTTTTGTTGTTGAATACTTACAGTAGCACTAACCTACATGACTATCTGTCTCTGTTTATGTATTTATGGTAGGAGTTATTGAAGGAAATTTGAGCAGGCCTGCCGGTCCTGAATCTCCTACGCCACTTGCAAGCACTCCTCTTGGTAAGCTTTGAACATAATATTTTGAATATTATATTAAAGGTCATTTAAAAGCTATTCGTTGGCATGGGATTCTTCAGACCGCCGCAACAGGTGAACACAGAGTGAAGTGTAACATTCTGATCACAAGAAATTTGATTCTTATTTTTAATGAGTCAATCTGAAGTAAAGTGTATCAGTCAGTAAAGTGAATTGTTCAAACTGAATCACTTAATAAAAAAAAGTCATTTTTAGATATATCATGTTTGAAAGGAATCATGTTTGAAAGTTGTATAGAGATATATTATTGGTAAAATTATTTTGATGGTCCATTTAAGTAGTAGACTGTCTGCTTATTATCTGTTGATACTGCTCCTTCAACAGACATATAACAGACTATAAGAAACTTTGCAAGTACACTAACCCTAACCCCAATCTAACAGTCTGCTTATAATCTAATGAGAATTAGTTACAATGTAACTTACATTCGACAAATGGACCATCAAAATAAAGTGTGACCATATTATTTTGTTCACTTAAAGTTTGTTTAAATTAATAAAAATGTTACATATTCATTATGTTATTTTACGTAAAGTATCTAATATTTATATAATGCATAGAAATATGTTGAATAATACAAAAATACTTTTATTTTGTAAAGAAAAATATATGTTTTGTTCTTTAAAATTTTAGCTTTACCAGAATATCCTGGAAACAAAATTATAGTGAAATCATATTAAACATAAGTCATAGTTTTGACAAAAATATTTCAACATAGATAAAATGGTATTAAACAATATTAAAATAATTTAACTATTTGACACCCTTTGTTTTTAATTTTAATCAAATAAAGATTGAAACCTATACTACATATTACTATATTTAGATATACTTATTAGTATATTCATATTGCTATATTTAGAAAACTATTATATACACTACAGGCCAAAGTTTGGGGTCAGTTTTTGTTTTTTCATGTTTTTTTTTCTAAGAAAATTTTCTGTTCATCAAAGTGGCATTCATTAGATGTAAAAAAAAAGTGTTAAATATTTATTAAAATGTATGTAGTTTCAAATGAAATTATTGCCTCAGTCATTGTTGCTTTTATTATTATTAAAGTGATTTCTGAAGGATTAATGTAATGAAGCTAAAAAAGAAGTAAAGAAGTTGAAAATTCATCTTTGAAATCACTGAAATAAATTATTAAATTAAGTGTCAAACTACTTTTGAACAGTTATTTTATAGTGAATAACATTTCACAATTTTACAATTTAAACTGTAATTATGATGAAATAAATGCAGCCTGGGTGAGCAGGGGAAGCTTGTTTTAAAACATTTAAAAATCCTTCTGACCCCAAACCTTTGATACTTTTGATCGTATATGCTATATGAAATGCATATAATTTTAAATCTTTTTCTTAAAATTATTGCTTATTGATAATTAAAAATAAGATTTTTCCGCTAACACACAGACCAAGTCTAGTACACACATTCTGTGTTTATAACACAGAATTTTTTTCTTATTATTTAATATTAATCCGAATAATCTGTCAAAAAATGTCCCTTCATCAAAGCACACAGCAGAGCAACTATTTCTATCAACCAGTTTCTATTATCTAAAAATAATTTGAATTATAATTTGTGTTTTCATATGTAATTTTTGCAGCCAGTAGGATTTTTTTTCTTCATGATTAGTATGGAGTCCTGTTTTATTTAAGTTATTCCATTGTGCATTTATATTAATAAATCAATCAGGTGTTGCTATGCATGTCCATGTTAACTTTCATGTGTGTGTTTGTGTGTGTGTGTGTTTGTGTGTTTGTGTTTAAGCATGTGGTGAGCAATCCCAGCCCTTCCCTGCCCATCAGAAGCGAATTGTAGGCGGCAGACCAGCATCTCCGGGTCTGTTCCCCTGGCAGGTTCTTCTCTCAGTGGAGGATGTGTACCGTGTGCCTGTGGTTCGCTGGTTCGGCAGCGGGGCTCTCCTCTCTCCACTCTGGATCGTCACAGCCGCTCACGTCCTCAGATCTCACCGCCTTGATCTTTCCGTCGTCCCGGTCGATCCTGAACACATCCAAGTGCACTTAGGCCTTACAGATGTCCGCCAAAAACACTTAGCCACAAATCGGTCCGTAGAGAAAATCATCCTCCATCCTCAGTTTGACCCTCAGAATTATAACAACGACATCGCTTTGGTTAAACTTAACCAGGAGGTGGCGCTGTCTGCGTTAGTACGGCCTGTTTGTTTACCAAGACCTGGTTTAGATAGTCAAGTTTTAACCCCTAACACTTTGGGTATTGTAGCCGGTTGGGGCATCAACGCAGCCAATGCTTCAGCCTCTAGCAGTGGTTTAACATCTGATTCCAGTTCAGTTTCTGAGCTTCTCCAATATGTGAAGCTTCCGGTGGTTTCACAGGACGAATGTGAAGCCAGTTATGCGTCGAGATCTGTTAACTATAATATCACTGGTAATATGTTCTGCGCTGGCTTTTACGAGGGAGGTCAGGACACCTGTTTGGGGGACAGCGGAGGGGCGTTTGTCACTCAGGACGGCCGCAGCGGGAGGTGGGTGGCTCATGGGTTGGTGTCCTGGGGCGGGCCAGAGGAGTGTGGCAGTCAGAGGGTGTATGGAGTGTACACACGGGTGGCTAACTATCTGCAGTGGCTGCACACACACATGGATGCGGAGCGCTGGTGGTGAGTGTGTGGTAAAATGGTAGCAGCTTTTTTGGTCATTCCTACACTGTGACAAATAAGAATTAAGAGTTTTCCGTATTTTGTGATTCTTTTCTTTTATTTATGGTTTTGATTTGCATTTTGGGACCTTGATCTTTTCTTCAATGCTTCTTGATTTGGAAAAGTTTGTAAAAGTGTTTTATTGACATTTTTAATAGTTTGGAATTATATATTGACTCTAAAAAGACCTTTGCTGTTTGTGTAAACTACTTATCTAATATGAGCTGAAATAACCCAATTCTTGAAGTTTTTTAGTGACAACTGTTTTATGTTCAATCAACTTAAATTTGTAAAAAAAAACTAATAAGTGAACTTAATTTCTTTATGTTGTCCTAACACCAATTAAGTGGAACCCAGCATTTTTAAAATGCAGTGTTGCCTGCATTAGTGTAGTAAATTATAGTGCAAAATATGTAGTTATATGTTGAAATATAGTGCACAAATATACAGTTGAAGTCTGAATTTTTAGCCCCCCTAAATTATTAGACCCCCTGTTTAATTTTCCCCCCAATTTCTGTTTAAAAAAGAAAAGATTTTATATATATATATATATATATATATATATATATATATATATATATATATATATATACACACACACACATACATACATACATACATAAATACAGTTAAAGTCAGAATTATTAGCCCCCCCCCCTAATAATTCAACTGTACATATATATTCTTACATACAGTAGGAGAAATAAGTATTGAACACGTGACCATTTTTCTTAGAAAACATATTTTTAAAGGTGCTTAAAATATTCAGCAAATGTTGGCAACAACCAAAGAAATCCATATATGCAGAGAAAACTAATCTAATTAGTTAACAAATAAAGTTATGCGTAATAAAATGAAATGACGCCGGGAAAAAGTATTGAACACATGAAGAAAGGGGGGTGTAGAAAGGCGGTGAAAACCCAGACAGCAACTAAAATCTCTTAGTAGTTTTTCAGCAACTCTCTGCCCTTCGTCAGTGTAAATTAATATTAGCTGCTTCAGTCCAACATCTACATTAGCAGGATGATGAAGATGAAACCAGGTGGACATTTCAGCAAGACAATGATGCAAAACACAGCCAAGGAAACTCTCAAATGCTTTTAGAGCAAGAAAATCAAGCTGTAGAATATATTATTTCTTATACAATATATTGTTTCAAACTACTAATATGTTGATAAAAGTCACTTTTAAACTGCAGTGCTGAATTTTAACATAAAAAATGACATAGCAGAGATCAATGTCCCATAATGCAATTCATAAGTGTAAATAAGTGGAAAAATGTGAATTATAAAATACAGAAACTATAAGTTAACAGATTTCTTTTTACAGTGTGTTATTTTCCACAAAATAACAGTTTTCTGTTTTTTTATTCATGAGGAACACACTCAAGAGTGCAAATTATTTTATTTGGTTCAATCTTGAGTTATGAACCTTTGTAGTTTGTGTATTTAGTAATAGAATATAAATGGTATGAACTCATACCAAACAGTCAAAACTATAACTGCAAGGACAAGCTGCTTTATACTTGTGCTTGGATCTTTAGTCTTTTTACATTTTTATTGAAATGACAGTTGTTGCTGTTGTTTTTAACACACACATGTAATATCCCAAATACATATGATCAGAACTGGTTAGGGTTAAGAGCATACAAATGACACTTTAGTGTAATTCTTTACACAAATTAACACTATCATTTAGCAAGAATGCATTGTAATGATCAAAAGTTACAGTAAAGACAACCATATAACCAGAGATTTATATTTTGAGTAAATCCTGTTCATTTGAACTTTCTTTTAAAAGACTCATTAACCCAAATAAACAAATGAACACAGCAATAATCAAATATACACTTTTATATTTCTATACTTATCAGTACAAGTACTTTGCAACTGATGGATTATTCGCATATAAAATCGAAGCACAACTTTTCAATGTTATACTTTTATAAAATGTGACACTCCTGTGTAAAGCCACATTTTTAAAGAAATGCACTGATTTTATTTTTATATTTGCACACTGATGTATATTTGAAATAAAATAAATCTTTTAGGACATTTTGCTTCATTCACCTGTGACTAGTATTTGACTTTCTGTCAACTCGTTACCCACAAAGACAGTTCTACAAATAAAAGATTGGGAGAAAAATCAGTTGAGAAAAGACAGAAGTATTTTCATTTGTTTTATTGTCGAGGCTGATCCGCCTCCAGTCAGAATGAGAAAATGACAATAGTTGTGTATATTACAGCAAGCGAAAAGTTGTGAGGCACTGGAGTAAATATTGAGTTGTGCAGTGGAAGCTATGAGCAAACACCTCTCTGATTGGCTAATGCTGCTAGCATCACAAACTAAACTCAAACTCATTCGTTAATGGAATCGAGTTGTGCAGGGAAGATCTCAAACCTTGGAGAATAAAAAGCCAATTTCCTACAAAAGCAGTATATTGAATACTTTCCTCTAATGATATTCTTCAGTAACATCCACTTAAAAATGACCTCGGCACAGCCAGAGCATTAGCTTTAGACAAAAAGTGGCTTAAGTTTCCAGACTCTTTTGCTGATGTTTTTTACAGACTTTAGCTGATTCTGTCAAGATTCTTTACATAAGTAAAAGAAGGCTTGTGGTAAACAACTTTGATATTTAACATTTGGTTCTATAAATAAATGATCGCACTATTACTATTCTCACATAGCCTGTCCTGTTTTATTGAATGGAGGAATATTTTCGATATGGGTGTTTCTGTTTCACATTGTAGTGGACCATGTTAAAAGTATTGATGGCTGTGGCCTTTGGAGGCAGCTTTCCAGTGTGGGAAGGCATCAAGCACATGTCCAAATCCAAATTCTGCTTCACTTCCTGTCTCTGGAGGTACCTTCTTCTGATCAAATGATAAAAACAGCATACCTATGTACTTATTTTTGATATCCTACAATCCGGTGAATGACATTTCTGACAGGTGACTTAAAACATTTAAAATGTCATCTCAAAGCACCGCTTGGGTGTCATTTTATAAGTAAATACATGTTTTTGACCAATGTGTTTTACACTTTTTGATTACACCTGTCATTTTTAATGAGAGGTTAGTATTGCAGTAAGCAAATATTGCTTAGTTATCACTAAAGCTCTGTCAATTTGGAAGTACATGCATGACTAAATTCATAGAACAATTCTGTCTGGTTCTTGAATCTGATTGGCTGATAGCCGTGTGATATTCTGCCAGTAGCAGCACTCCTACACCTTTGTGTATTACTCCTCCCACTTGCAGCAACAGGCAGAGGACACTCTACAGTTTGAAAAATATTTCTGCTGTTGGGCAACAGTGGAATTTTTTACTCGAGAATGTAGTTGTTTAGATTGCAACTATGCAGTTTATTTATGAGGATAGTGCCTATTTTAAATATTTTTAATTTCTTAGAGCGCGTCAGGGGCCATTAGATTGCTATTGACCTTATTCCTCAATGCGGAAGTGCGCTCGTTTTTTGTGATTGTTTTAGAACTTCCGATTAAATAATAAACGGCAGAAAACAGTCAAACTACTTGCTCTACAAACAAGTGTTTGCATGCCTATACAGACAAAATAGAAAAATATAATAATTCAATATCAGTTTGCAGCATCAAGCAGCAAAACGATTCGTTTTTAACGTCTAAAAATAAATGGAAGTGAATGAGACCGTAAGTCTCAAGCCAAAAAGATTCAAATCGCTGCACAAAATCACCTGTTTTGTCATCACTTTAGACATTACACTAGAGAATCATTCAAACACTAGCTCTGAAGTGAAGGCTTCTGCTGTTCTGACGTCAGCTGCAGATGTGAATGCGAGGGGGCATGAGAGCGGGGGGGGTATTGTCGCGCGTGTTCTGATCAGATGTCGTGAGGGGCGGGGGTTGTTGTCGCGCACGTACTGAAGAGCGGTGTTGTCGCGCACGTTCTGATTGGCTGTGTTGCCGCGCGCATACTGTAAAGTGGGGATGGGGGGGGGGGGGGTTGAGCGCGCGTACTCAAGAACGTTGTTGTCGCGCGCATACTGAAGGGCGGGACGGAGGGTTTGCAGCGTCGCGGGGGCACTTTTGATCATTTTGGAAGGGCACTTTATATTCAAGCCTAAAAAGGGCATGTGCACTGCACAGGTAGAGCCCTATGTGTGCACGTGCCTGTCGCACTGCTACTCATGTGATATTGCTCATATATATGGTGTCAGAACTCTGTCTGACTGTGTCTGAAATCGCATACTTACATACAGTGGCGTAGAGCAAAATGCAGAGGCCGCCCTGCAGGGATCGCTGACGGGGCCCCCTGATGAAGTGGGGGGAGGGATACGTCATACGTCAATTTGCATATCACTGACGTCATCACGTTCTTCCGTTTCTGTTTGTTTAACAGCCTATGGTTACTACAGGGGTATTTATAATTGCACTACACTTTATATAAGCATGTTTATTTAACTAAATTTATTGCTGTTTGAATACAGTATGTCATTATAGATGTGTAGTGAATGTGCAGTAATCTCTCATATGTAATAAACTCAGACAAGTTCAGAAACTGTCACTAAAATATCTGTGATTGTGAACAAAAAAAGAATAAACGGTCCAATTAAATTGTTAAAATAAAGGAGAAGCAGATCGGTTAGACTGTACAAGGGAAATACCTTCACACTGCCAGTGCTAAATCATTTGTCGTCGGTACGCAGAGGGGTGATCTGCTCTCGGGCTGCAGATGGGAGAGGCTGCTGTAGAGGACTGACTGGGCCGCCTGTCAGTTCTGTGAGGCGGGGGAGGGGCCGGCGGCATCACACGCAACTCGTTGAGAAGAGTAGGGACGGTACAGTTATGGACAAATGACAGTCTAAAAAAAATCTCCAATAACACACAAAGTCGCTAGATTTGTCGCTAAGGGGGTCTGAAAAGTCGCTAAATCTAGTGAAAAAATCGCTAAGTTGGCAACATTGGCGGCAAGCAACCAGAATGAAGTAGTCCACCGCTTGAGAGGTGTTCAGAGAACACAGACCTGTGAACTTTGGTTCCGACCACAGTTGTTCCCAAGAGTTTGATTATTGCGGTTGCCGGATTTTCAATTATTGAAAATCGTGACGACGCGGGGCCCCCTAATCACACGGGGCCCCCCCGCGGTGCTTGCCCTGCGGGCCCGTCCGCTACGCCACTGCTTACATCACATTATGGTACTATATAAAAAAACAGCATGCGGGTCGAGTAGTATGTCCGAATTCATAGAATTCGAAAAACAGTATGCGAAAAGTAGCCAAATGACTTCCAGTGAGATTCTAAAGTGCGCATCTGATGGACGCTACGCTATCCTATGATGCCCCGCAAAAAAATTCATGAATGGGAGAGAAAAGATGTAACTGTCACAGGTAGGTCACGTGATGATGACAAAATGGCGGATGTAGTTATGTCCGAGTTCTATCCATACTACTCACATTCATATTGTATAGAATGTACTTTTCTAATGGTCGAATAGTAAATTTTAATTCAAATGCAGTACATACTGATTAGTAGGCCTAGGCGATTTTGGACGCAGCCTCTGAAATCAGTTTTGATAAAGAAACGTACCTCCAGAGTGACTGATAGTGCAGCAAGGCAACAAGTCAGCTGCCTAACTTTTTGGACACAGCCCATATTTCATAATACCTTTATTTTATTCATGAACCAAAAAAAAAAAAAAAAAACTCAATTGTAAAACCTTAGCATATATGCTAATCTTTGGGAAACTAATATGATCTTCCAGGTTTTGCTCCCTGCACTACTCTAAAAACAGTTTATATGTTGAAATAAAATGATAATGGATCCAAACTGATAGTAATCAGATATTAATTCTGCATTTAAAGAGAAAGAACAGCTCTGGAGCAGCGATGATTAAACGTGTGTTGAGGACGCTGAGATCGTTCAGTGGTTAGTGAGTTGTGTTGGCTGGTGTGCTTATCATGCATATCATCTACCTGCAATATTCCCCTCTGTGGAACAAATGACAAACAAAACACTGTTCTGATTATAATTTGCAGCATAATATACTCATTTTCACTCAATATACATACATTTTCTATATTTGTTTATGATACATGAATCTCAGAGAGTATACACTTAATCTTACGTATTTGCCGGGGGCGTGGTCATGGGGGGAGCTTATCCTCGGCTGCTGGGAAGGCGGCCTACACCAATCCGGTCAATCGGCACGCTGACTCGCCGCCGCGGCAGTTCAACAGCCTTTCTACAGGTGAAGAAATCAATATATTTACTTTGAAAATTGTCTCTCACTCACATTGATGGATTTTCGTTATATTCCCATTTTCTTGAAACATTGAGGAGGGAAAGACTTTTAAAATGAAATGGCTTTATGTAGGGCTATGTTCAAAATGAAATGCTAACGTACAGCTCGTTACATTTCGGTGGTAACGTTACGTTAGGCAATACTTAATGTACTCTACATATGTTATATTTATCAGAATTACCGAAATTATATTTGCTTAAATTAGAAGAATGTATTTTAAACAGGCTTAACGTTACGAGTTCACCCCACCATTTAACGTGAATATGGGAAAGTTCCGGTGTCAACTTATATTATTTATTTTTCCATATCCAAAATCACACCGTTCTCTACTATTTAAAAGACCAAAACTGTTTTGTGACTAAAGATGTCTGTTTGATGAAGGATGTCTGAATCCACATATTCATTTGCTGCATTGACAAGATACATGTTTGTTGACATAACATGTTTACATCCTGATCATCTTTACCAACGTTCACTATTTAAAGGGATAGTTCACCCTAATATGAAATTTTTGCCGACCTACTCAATTGTCGATTTAAGGTAAAGTTGGTTTTATATTCACACATTCGTTCAGTGACAGCTCCATACATTGATTACCATGGTACTTTGGATATTCGGACTGAAATCACATGTAAGTATGACTTCAAAACAACATCACCAATAACGTTATTTAATTGACTGTGAATTGTGAACAATGCTGTACTTTGATGGTTGTTGGCTGCTAATATGATTTTACTATTTAGAATTTCCAATTAATACTTTTCTGCGATTACATTATTATTGAGAAAGACTGAATGTGCGAATATCAAACCAGCTTTACCTCAATAATTGTCAAAACCTATTTGAGTTTCCTCCTACTGAACACAAAAGAAGATGTTATGAATAATGCTGGTTGGTGGTCTAGCCGTTGACTTAGCCCTACATAGTATTTTTTCCTACTATGGAAGTCAATTCAACTTTTAAAAATCTCCTTAAAATAAAGTAGATTATATCTGCATTGCAATGTAAGGTGGATATTATAGTGCACTATAAAATAATAAAGCAAAGCACTCAGACTGCAACCAAGCTAATATGTTGACAGAAAATATGAACACAATAGAAGTTTCAAAACTTTTTCAGCAATGCCAACATTGAGGGAATCTTCTATTTGATCATTCTTGTAAACATGTATGGGTTTGGGAAATATGCTACTTTAGAATATTGTCTGGATGACTGTAACAGTTTTTTAAAGCATGAAACCTCAAGTAAACCTCCCCTTTCCAGTGTGATAAATGAACTAGATTTGCTGGCATGATTTCTAATCATTATGCCATTGGACTTGTGATTTTTTTTCACAAATGTATGACAATACATAGAAGACCAATAAATGTGGACAGAAGCTATCAGTCTGTGGTAAGATACAGTGGGAATAGTACTTAAAATCATGCTCGAGTAAAAGTACCATTACTTGGCAAAAACTGTTAGTAAAATTTCTGTTCTAAACAAAACTACTCATGAGTAGTGAGTATTATAAATATAATTCCACTTTATTGACCTTGTTCTTTGCATAAGAGCGGGTACAGCCATTGGGATTTTCCTGTCTTGTTCTCTTCTATTCATTTTTAGACATTAAAAACAGCTTGTTATGCTGCTTAATGTTGCAAACTGATATTTTCTTTTTTTTTTTTTTTGAACACAAAAAAACCTGCCATAGACAATCAGCATATTGCAATGTGCATAGATGTAATAACCAATATACGGGTTGTTAAATAATAGTATTATTAATAGTGCCAGCAACAACAATAGTGACAATACAAAGGAAAAAGAAGAGTAGAGGAGTAAATGACAAAGACATAATAAAACAAATAAAAATTAAAAAAATTATATATACATACACACACAAATACATAAACAAATTTCTGAACCAAAAAAGGCATTTTACAAAATCTGTAAGTAAGGGTAAAATTAAGCCAGTTAAAATCAAGTAAATAAAAGAATGGTACTAGAAAAATAGAAATAGGTATTCAAAACCATGCTGAAAGAGGTCTACGACAATGAAGAAAAATTATTAGAGGCCCAAACAGGGAACCCTAAATTACTATAAAGAATAACATAACTTATAAAAATTAATAGATGAAAAAAAAAAAAAAAAAAAAAATATATATATATATATATATATATATATATATATATATATATATATATATATATATATATATATATATTTATATTTATTTATTTAAAAAATGATGAGGCCTGAAACCATAAGTTTCTGCTTTTTGATGTCTCCTTGATTCAAATTAGTAAACCTTTAAGTTTGTCTAAGTTTTGTGCCCAAAGTCTGATGGTGTCCTTTCTTGCACCATGGATGCGAGCAGTGGACATTTCGAGATACACAATATCAATAAAGGTAAGAATCCAATGAGGATTATTAGGAGAATGTGGAGGCTTCCATATTGTCGCAACTACTGTCTTGGCTGCAAACTGATATTTTCCTATTATATTATCCTGCTATGTCTGTATAGTCATGCACACACTTGTTTGTGGAGCAAGTTAGTTTATTATACCTAGTCATTTCTCCTATAGGCAACTGAACCGTAAAAAAGAGCGCACTTCCGCATTGAAGAATAAGGTCTATACCCTGCGCTTTAAAAGCGTAGCTTACATCAGCGCCATTTTATTGTAAGGGTGTTTATAAGTGTAAGTTAAATTATTTGCCATTCATAAACTACAGATTTTAAATGTGAAATTAATTTAATATGAGAAGTTGAGAACACAATCATACCTGCCAACACTCCTGTTTTTCCCGGGAGTCTCCCGTTTTTCAGACCTTTCTCCCATATTGTTCTGTCTCCTGGAATTCAGATTTTTTTTTGCCAAATGTTGGCAGGTATAAACACAATGCATTAATATGTTCACCTATAAGCCAACTGAAAGCAGGTTGATGTGTTTAAATGCGGAGCGAATTCCAACCTAAGGGGCAAAACTCTAACTGTCACTGTTTGTTAATGCTTATGTTATGCATTTTGAACCCTAAATCCCAAGCTACGAGTGTCCAGCTGTGCCAAAAACCAAGCTCATGGGACACTGATTATAGAATTCCTGCATTTTGTGCATGTGTTTGAAAACGTAACATTCTGTAGTGTATTTACTTATAGTTTAAGGCCATTTGGAGATCAGTCATCACCCTAGGCATCCTTCATCTTCTCATCCATAACATGCAGTCGGACGGTAATCATGTTCTATTTAGCCAATCATTGTAGAAAAAATAAATATATGAAATAGTGATGGGTGGTTGAAGTTACATTACATACTTGGTGATTAAAAACTACTCAATTACAGTAATTTGAGCATTTATAATTCATTACTACCCAATACTATTAGTTGTTAGCCTAACTTTAATTTACTGTGAGTAGTCATAGAACAATCACATCATTATGGAGAGGTTTCGTGAGCTTTCATGTGTTTATCAGACTCGTGACAGATGGATTCTGGTGCCAAGATTTGATAATGCATGGCGTGGTGCTTTCGCTGCTGTTCTTGGCTTCTGTCCTGATCTTATCAAGTGCTAAGGATCATTTAGATAGGGCTTTGTCCGAGCCTCAGGCCATGCTGAGTTACGCCGCATGCTCCGTTCAGCAGGGAGATCAAATCATTCACAGAGATAAAACACGTTTTGATCATTGACTGGAAGTCTGACGCTACAGTCATCAGCACAGTTGGACTGTCCATTCCCGTAAATTAGTATCGAAGACTTATTATGTCATACTAAACCCCAATTCGCACAACGACGACTCCACCCAAGAAATAGAAGTAACTTTAACTGTGAGCTACAGACAAAACATTAATTGCACATAGTGAACTGTAAAAACACAAACACGCTCACATAAAACTGTCAAGCTGTGCATAATAGAGAATACAGCCAATACAAACTGTATATGTTTGAGCCACGGCCAATGAAAGCTACTTATGGTACATCATCTGTTCGGGATCATAGCAAATGAAAATCATGCTTTTCAGGTTTTCAAAACAGGTCTTTAAAACATGGATTTCACTAAAACGTACATTGCTATGATAATATTCTGTAGGTATCAATACTGTTGAAGTCAGAATTATTAGCGCCGCTGTGTATATTTTCCCCTAATTTCTGGTAAACAGAAAGAAGATTGTTCACATTTTTGAACATAATAGTTTTAATAACTAATTTCTAACAACTAGTGGTGTAACAGATCACAAAACATATGGTTCGGATCATATGGTCTTTTTAGTCATAGATCATACCATGCCGATCAGCCAAAAAGAGGAGATGACAAATGTAATTTGATTTCCATTTATTACAAAAAACAATAGCAAGAAACTTTTAACAAAAAAGTTTTTTAACAAACAGAACTTAGAAGCTGTAATTGTATTAAAAATAAAATAAAATTAAGAAATAAACAGCTGAATAAAAATAAAAAGTAAAATATTCAGTACTGTGAAAAATTCACTGTTCTACTACTGTTGCTGATAACGCTAAATGTTGAAATCATTTAATGTAGAAAACATATTTATTTTTTGTCTCATTTTCATTAAATGTTTCAGTTATTCACTTCCCTTCATTGCTAGATGTGTCACTGTTGAAGAATTATTCAGTGGCATATTTTTAATGGCTGGTTGTCGCCACTTATTGATTAAATAATACAAATGCTGCCTACAACTTTCATTTTTGAGCGTGAAGTTAAATGCATATGGCGGCAATTTTAATCTTTAGCATAAACATCAGTGGTTTTATCTAAATTAAGCTGTTATCCCAGTACTACTTTGTTATTTGACTGTTTGTAACTTCAGAACTAATTCAAAAGACTAAAGACTGAATGTCTTTCTTGATTTTTGTGTTTTTCAAACACCGATTTGAATTCAGCGACTCAGTTAGAATTATTAAACATGCAAATCACCATCATTTATAATTTATGTGTTGTAGGTGTTGAGATCCCGATCTTTTAGTGATTAATCGTGCTGTTTACGCTGAATGCATTAATGCAAACTAAACAAGTAGTGACAGAAAACACCTTTAATAACCTAAGAAACCCACTACATCTCGAATAAGCCACCACAACTTCTTCTGTCATCATTATATTTTACAGGAAAGCCTAAATGCTTTCATACATGGGATTTAAATGAAGCGAAAGGCGATCTCTCTGCGATCGTTACAAATTTAGGATTAATCTACAAGTACAAAAAAATGTATTGACATAATCTGTGGGTCCATGTGTTCCGAACTAAGGGTTGTGATCCGTATGAATCACAGATCAACCAATAAAGTACCAAATCCTAAATGTAAAAATCGAATGCATTGAATGTAATATCTCCATTGTAAAATATGTGCTATAGGAATAAAGATGACTTGAATTGATTTTTCAAAATATTTTCATTAAGGATGCCATGATTCTCAATATAATATTGAACCGTTCGGTACGACATCCACGGTTCAATACACGCTTATGATTTGCAGTTTTCTCGTTTTTGCGTTTAAATAATTTGTGTGCGTTTTATATCTCCTTTAATTTATTGTGTGCCTGTAAGTCTATGAGCTGAGATGAGGAAATTCCTCCCCGCATGTAAATATAAAATCACTATGCTCTAAAGTTAGGAACGCTTAACCATCATTCCACACTTTAACATGGCAAGCGACGGTGAAGCGAGGCTGAGGCAACAGTACAAGGAAGTGCGAAGTGAGGCAACAGTATGAGGAAGCGCCAGCGTCTTTCAAATCTGCAGTGTAAGGACATTTCGGTTTTGTCGGCAAGTATAATGCCAATAAATGAAAAAACAGTGAACAAAAAATAACTGTGCAAGCATTGTTTTACACGTACAAACATGACTGCACATCTGCAGCGCCATCACCCAGCAATATCACTGTCTGAAGGCAGAATAGCAGAGAAGGTAATATAATCCTCCAAATAGCAACAATCCCTCGCTGAATCTTTTAAGCAAACATACCCAACTGGTTCCGAGAGACACATAAAAATAACAAAGGCAGTGTGGGTGTTTATTGCTAAAGATTTGCAGCCGTTTTCGGTGATTGGAGATGTGGGCTTTTGTCATCTTATAAAAGCACTCGATTCACGTTACAGACTAAAGTCTCACACTTTTTTCAGCACAGAGATAATTAGGATGGTTTATTTATGTTTACTTAAGTAGAAATATGTTTATTTGAAATGCCCAATTTATCTTTATTAACTTCACATGTAGGTTTATTTTCAAAATGTAGGAATTTTTGTGTTCCCCAGTTTGTGCATGGGCTAACAGCAGCTGAGATTTCAGTGTTAATTGTTTTTATACAATACATTAGGAACTAGTGTACTTGTCTTGGCTTTTAAGTAAAACAAAATGAGTATTGCAATAAATCGTTTTTATTTTTTTTCTCCTTAACCTCTTACTGTTCCTATTGCTTATAGAATTAAAAACAACATGTAACAAGCCATGAGAACTGAACCAAATTGAAAACCGCGTATAAAACCGAGGTATGTATTAAATCGTGGGCTAACTGTATTGTTGCATCCCTAATTTTCATTATTATCAAGCGATCATTAATGAAATAATAATATAATTAAATATATATATTTGTCATATAATTCCAAATTAGAAGAACAGCATTTCTTTATTTCACTACCTCTGCTTGTTGCTTTTAGGGTCCATGGTGCTGATTGACAGACGGTCCAGTGGCGTGTTGGATCCAGGGAAGCTTCGTTTCCTTTTGGTCTCAATGACATCGTTCTCCAGCCGAACCAACTGGTCGTGCAGGAGGAGTTTAGCACTCAGTGCTCCTGAGGTTTTCTGCTCCATTTGGCCTCGCTGGACACTGCGGCCCTCCACGACAGAAGATTCCACATACTAGATCAGTAAGACATGGAAATAATTGGTTTTATTTAATGTGGTTCTGTTGCTCTAAAAATCAGTATTCAAATTAGTCAAAAACCCACAAAGTTTTTATTCTCTCTGACGAACATTTAATACAATTTTAAGGTGGCACTGTAAGCTGGTTAACATTGTTTCTTGCCGGTCTAATAGTCAAAAGTAGATTCAAGCTTAATGGTTTCAGCTGGTAGACATAGTTTAGGCTGAAATAGCTTATTACTCGAGTAGGTACCACAAAATGAATTTACTTCTCAACCGTTAAAAAGTAAGTTCTATAAACTCAAAAATCACTTTTGCTTCTTGTTCAAACTACTTATTTAAAATTTAAAAAAAAAGAGTTAAAATTACACAATTATTAGTTTTGTTGGGGAGACAAATTGTTTTATGTTTAATCCACTTAAATTTGTAAAAATGATTAAGCTAACATTTAAGTTAATGAAGAAACTGTGGAACCCAACATTTTATTTACAGTGTATAGTATGAATTAGTATAGTATGAATGGAATTTGGACGTACTACATCTGCCATGTTGTCATTATCACATGACCTACTCGTTTAAGCTGCATCACTTCACACCCCTTCATAGATGCTCTCGCATGGCTTTAGTGTAAAAAGGAATAGTAAACTGTAGACTGGATGCACACTTCAAAATCTCTTGAGAATTAGTACGTCAACTGGGTACTTCTCGCCTACTGTTTTTTAATACTATGGATTTGGACCTACTACTTGGCTCCCATACTGTTTTTTCGTACTATATGGTAGAAAAGATTTTGATTTCAAATGCAGCCTGAGACTTTAGTCATGCTTGTAAAACATTTAGGTAATCTAAAAGTGTACTCGAATTAGGCTATCCAAACTGTGCCCAGGCACCTTTTACCCCCATTTCCCAGTTTGTTTGACAAGTGTGACTGAATTTGTGCGATTCAGTTGGCCAGCCCTGGCCCGGTTGGAAGAAGTGTGCCAGAGCGAGGTTCGGTTGGGCTTTACTGCGGAACGCTTGTAGTGTGAGCGCCTGAGTGTGTAACTTAAGACCCAAAGTCACTTTTAAGTGACTATTATGGATTTATTAATCCTTCTTATTTTTTAATGAATAGGAACTGTCATAGTTTATTAAAGATACAAACCCCCTGCTGCACGCCAGCTGTCACCTTCATCAAACCTCCTAATACGTGCAGCACGATGATTGTCATGAACATTTATGAGCGTCAGAAGTGGTGGATCTGTTCAGCAAAAGATTTAACTGTGTGTTACTGCATATCCAATGGCTTAAAATAATACAAAACGATAGAACTAAAGCAATCTCCATTGTATGGATCGAGTGCGCTTCTTTTCCTGTTAAACTGAACAGTGGTATCATCGATGACGTGCTCTGGCTCGGAAAGTAAAATGCGAGTGCAGGCCGAGGGTGAGAGGGGAGGGGGATAATCGTGTGTGGACATGGTTCAAGACAACCATGCCAAGAGTAAGTACACCCCATAAATAAAAAATAAAGCCCTAATGTTATGTAGTTTAGTTATTTTACTTGTCCTCAAAACCTTTTCACTTGCTCCATAACAAAAAGTATTATAAATATAGTAGGTAAGAGTTCAAAGTGACCATTACCGCCGGAGCTTATACCGCCGCCGTTTTAAATTGCTGCCGCTCTGTTTTTAGTGTATGAGCGCAGTACCCTGTAATTATTGTTTCATTTGATTTTGTCTTTTGAATGCTTAATAAATAGGTTTATTATTACTCAAAAATTGCTACCATTGAACTTTCCCAACTGCAATAATCATTACCGCAAAAAACATCTTCTTCAGCTACTAGACTGTCTAACAGAAATTTTATAGCAGCAGAGGTTTTTAGGCTGCTGCCACTTTAAGACTTAATACACAGATCCAACATACTGATACACATTTTTTTTCTCAACTGTTTGCATCCACTAAAAACATACCCGACTGTGCTTATGAGGATGCTTGTATAATGCAGAGTTCAGACTGCATGATTTTCAAAGTAATCGTGTCACAGATGTTTTCACACTGCATGACTATCTGATTTAGCGTTTTGTCGCTGCTTTGTTTACACTCCAAGATGGATCGGCGACAGGGGCTTTCACATTGCATGACTTTACTATAGGAAGAATCGCCGACAAGTTCATCCAAACTATGTCTCACAGCCAAAAACACGTTGTATATCTTTTGTTATTAACTGCATAATGAGAAAGAAGCCTTTAATGGGGTAGAAAATATAAATATTTGCTCACCTGGGTTTAAAGGGAATTAGCCATTTCTCCTCAATGTTGATAATAAAGTAATTTATTTCTGTATGAAACGTCAAACAGACACAGTTGCTCCTGAGTCTGTCAAACCTCCACTAGTTTTTCCTCCATTTCTTGGGTCCAAATAAACCGAAAATAAGCGCTTTTAACTTCTCCCCCAGCCTCCCACTGGCCTGCAGCAGGTATACACTTGCACACACAAGTGAATGCTGCTCTCTCATTGGCTGTAGGCGATCGCCGATGTTATTTTCAGTCAAAACTTAATTCACACGGCATGATTTGAATAGCTGACAGCTCCAGATATTAAGCATGCCAAATATCTCACAGGAATCAGCAACTCATCAACGATTCTCTCAGATCGCGTCTTTAATAGTTCATACTGTGTGATTGTCACTCAGGTGCACGAGCAGCGATTTGCCTGTGATTTCAGGCATTTGTCTGCAATTTCTCAAAACCTGTCGGCGAGCCAAAATCTGGGCTAAAATCACACAGTCTGAACTAGGCATAAGACTAGTATTTGAAATTAATACACACAATGTTAAATTTGCTAATGTCAATTTTTTTTATGTCAATTCAAGTGCAAGTCGAATAATAAAACTAGAAGTTTTTGACTCTTCTAAAGCATAAAACAGAAACTGTTGTAGATTATTAAAGACGTAAACCCCTCACTGCACGACAGCTGCACCTTCAGCAAACCTCCTAATTCCTGCAGCACGAGGACTTAATGATTGTTTATGAGCGTCAAAAGTGGTTGATCAGTTCGACGAAAAATTTTGTGTCACTGCATCCCAAAAGACTAAAACAATGTTACTAAAGAAATCTCCACTGTGCTGAGCAAGAGCGCTTCTTATTGAACAGCGTATCATCGATGAAGTCAGCGTGCTCAGGGCTGAATGTAATGTGAGTGCAGGACATTGGGGAAGACGGGAGGGGGGACAAGCGTGCTTCGGCTTCGGTTCATGGCAACTGTACATAGTGTGAGTTCGGCCTGAAAAACGATGATGAAGTCTTAAAAATGACTGTTACGTGCTGGAACGGCTGTCTTTGTATTGTTTTTTTTTAACCAACCCAATGTCAGTTTAGCCAATTATATTTTAACACAGCCTTGTTGGAAAATTAATTAATTAATTAACTCATTCAGAAAAGACTCTCAAAGCATGCATCCGTGACTGAAATGGGATCTCCGGTGGACAGTAGCAGACTCCGAAATTAGACGCAGATTCAGAGTTCCACATGAGGTGGTTATTATTATGAGAAAAAGTATAACCGTAAACATTAGATGAGCAGATTACATTGTAACCCCGTGCTACATGATGAGATTTGCGTTGATAAGCATTTTGACTGTTTGCACCAGACGAAACACGAAAATGAAACACAAAATTTAAATACAGCCATTTAGAAGGACAGAATATCCACTCAATAAAGAAATGGTAAGCTTTATAATCTGATTAATACACATTAAGCCTCTTTAACATTATTAAATGTATATGCTGAATCACTGATATGTTCTGGTTTTGAGTCACAGTTATAAAGTTCCACTATTTTCAAGGTCTGAGGTGAACTATCTGCTGCTGGTTTCAGTAGTATGGCGATAAATGTAATGTAAAATGGCATTCAAACTTGCATTATTAGCATTTAACACTGAATAAAGCACACGAGGTGTACCTGAAGTGATCATTGTCAGTTTTCAGTTGTTCTTACAGCTGCAAGAAATAGAAGCCGTATCTAATATATCAATTTGAGGTATTAGTTAGGACAAAAACTCCTTTTAATATAGAAAATATTCCTTCTATCAACATTGCTTTTATTTAGAACGCGATATAAATCAGCCTTTTGGCTCAATCATCAGACTCAATCGCTCATATTGGTCACCAATCTGGCAACCTACTCTTGCGTTTGTTTTGATCCAGGAATGCAATACCTAGTTCAACCACTAGGCATCAAACTTACATACTGCACCTTTAAAGTGTCGATAAATTCTTATCAGTGTCATTGAGCAGTCCTTATTATGGTATGGAAGGTCACTCTTACTCACTTTGCTTTGGCATATTTCCTTTTTTTATTAGGGGTCAACATTGCTGAATGAACCGGCAATTACTCTGGCACATATTTTACCAACAGGAAGGCAGAGACTTCACTCAATATGGAAGGCCATCGAGGACAAAAACCATAAAATTAGTTTGTCACCATGCATGCTAAGTTTGATCATGCCATTGCATCATATACAGCAATTTCATTGGCTGTTTTGCTTGTTGACACATTGATGCGCTCAAACTCTGTGTTGACATTATCAAATTTCACTTGAAGACTTTTGACCCCGATAGCATTCCATATTACTGAGCACTGAACTTTACCACCTTTGAAGCCAACTGTAGACCATTTCAGATGCAAAACTGAATTTGTTTCCTTCAATTACATATGGATAATGACAAGACAGGCAGACAGGGTGATCCAGCGGGTCAGTTCTCAGACGGGCTAACAGGTAGCTCATATTCATAACAGTATACTAACCTCCTGCAGAGGCTCTCTAGGGGAAACCCCACCGTATTTATAGAGCAGTGGGACTGATGACAGTTTATCATCTGTCACTTCGTTCAGTTAATCCAAAAACATACGTGAAATGTGTTTGTGATTTTAAAGACAGGCCGAGTGTAAATGAACACATAATCTAACCTTATTCTCTCTCTCATACAGTACATATTTATATCAGAGCGAGACCTGAACTTACCTCTGGTCTTCCTTGCGGTATGTGAAGGCTTTCGGCACTGCAGTGGAACAAGGTCAGTGTCAGCAGACAAGAGAGCAGCACACATCCACAGCCCAGCATCTGCATTACATTAACAAAGCCATTTTGACAATCAGTATATATATATATATATATATATATATATATATATATATATATATATATATATATATATATATATATATATATATATATATATATATATATATATAAATACATACAGTACATGTATTTGTATGTATGTGTGTCTTGTTGCCTATCCAATTAGAAACCTATTAGAAACAGCAAATAATAACTTGACCTCTAGTTGATCATTTGGTATCAGAAGTGGCTTATATGAAAGGCAAAGCCCTCTAGATTTGACTTATTTTACCGAAATAAAATATGATTACGCCTTAATTTTTAATTATTTAATTAAGACAGTAAGGTTGACTTTGCTTAGACAAAAGTCTTGTCACTTAACAGAAATAATGTACAGTGTAGAATTTTGTATGACTCCCATGAGCTTGGAGGACTGCATCCATACATCTCTGCAATGACTCAAGTAGTTTAATAATAAAGTAATCTTGAATGGCAAAGAAAGCGTTCTTGCTAGAGTTCATCAAGATTCTTTGGATTCATCTTTAATGCCTCCTCTTTCTTACCCTAGACATGCTCAATAATGTTCATGTGTGGTGACTGGGCTAGCCTATTCTGGAGCACCTCAACCTTCTTTGCTTTCAGGAACTTTGATGTGAAGGCTGAAGTATGAGAAGGAGCGCTATCCTGCTGAAGAATTTGTCCTGTGGTTTGTAATGTAATGGGCAGCTCAAATGTCTTGATACCTCAGGCTGTTGATGTTGCCATCCACTCTGCAGAGCTCTTGCAAACCCCCATACTGGATGTTACCCCAAACCATGATTTTTCGTTTGCCAAACTTGACTGATCTCTGTGAGAATTTTTTGTCCACGTGGGTTCCAATAGGTGTTCTGCAGTGTTTGTGATGATTGGAATGCAGTTCAACAGATGATTCATCAGAAAAATCGACCTTCTGCCACTTTTCCAAATGATCAACTACAAGTCATGTTATTAGTTTTTATTCTTTATTATCTGACTTTTGTCAGATAAAATAGTCCAAATACCAAGTCAGAGACAACTAAAGTTTTCAGAAGTTGTATTCAAAAGTAATAAGTCAAAATGAAGCGAGTTTTTCATTTTTTTTTTTAACAATTTTATAGTTCAATTTAAATAAGAATATTTTACATACCCCAAATGACAAATTATTTATGTCGTTTTGTGGGAAAACTCACTTAAGTTTCACTTATTATTTTTAAAACAAAATAGTTTATACCTTGTCTAGAAAATGCTTTTTGATAAATAATTCTTACATGAAAATGTGGCTCTATTGATGTTTTGGTTCTATTGATTATATTTGATATAGTCGTTCTGCTTTTTATTGCTGTGGAAACCACGGTTGTTGTAGTTAAAAAAACAAACTAATAGCATAAAAACACTTTTGTTACATAAAGCAAAAATTAAATAAAAGAAATACAGTTTATATCAGCTTTAACACATTGTAATCTCTAGTAGTTTGTAAAGCACCATTATTTAAAAATATTTGCAAAAACCAAAATTAAGGTTAACTAAACTTTAATAAACTACATTGTCACATTAAAGACACAATACAAAAACACACAACAACATTACTGAAAAATCAAAATGATTGAATAATATTTAAATTATATGAAATAATCCTAAAAATAAAAATATAATACAAGATTTTTATAACTAAAAATAGTATTTAGGGTTCTTTAGTAAAAATTATTGAAAATAAATGTAAAATTTAAACACATTTACTGTCCCTACTGAACAACTGAATTCATTCATTTTCTTTTCGGCTTAGTCGCTTTATTAATCAGGGGTCACCACAGTGGAATGAACCACCAACTTATCCAGCATATGCTTTACATTAGAAAAAACATATGCGGATATGCGGATGCCCTTTTAGCTGCAACCCAGTACTGGGAAACCCCCATACACACTCATTCGCACACATACACTACTCCCAATTAAGCTTATTTAATTCATCTATTCCGCATGTCTTTGGACTGTGGGGAAACCGGAGCACTCAGAGTGAACAAGGAAAGAACATGCAAACTCCACACAGAAATGCCAACTGACCCAGCCAGGACTCGAACCAGCGACCTTCTTGATTTGAAGCCACAATGCTAACCACTGAGCCACCATGCCGCCAGCAACTGAAATTATACTTTCAAATCTTGGATGGACCTCAAATATCGAACAGACCCAAAAAACCTTTAAACGTAATGCATGTCAAAATCCCAAATATATCGATAATTATAGTGATTGCAGTCTTCACGTCTCTGTGTTCAGTGCATTGTCAATTGAACATGCACACACACACTCCAGCTTCAGCACCGTGTTGAATTACTGTGATACAGGGCGGTGTTTACATTCATCCAGACTCCATCTGTGAAAATACACTCTGACTGGGCGGTCCGGCAGCCGCGAGAGTGTGAGAATGCTTCTAACACACACCCTCTACACAAACACATGAACTCAGCCCAAACACACACTCTGACCTGCACCCCTACCTGTGTGTCCCCAAAACACTCTTAAGCACACTTGCACAAAAAAACATCCTCATGGCGGGACTGTGCGCTAGTGTTGACTCTCAAAGCTTGAGTGAATGTGCTGGTCGGTTTATTTAGGTAAATACTGTATTTAAGAGAAGGCTACAGTATTGTTTTAGGTCTTTATTTTTCACAATCAGCTTTGTGATGTTGCAGTAAAATCTACATTTTGACTGCCGTCTGCTGGCAGTTGTGTTGAATTGCAGTGCACCAGGAACTACTGTAAATGGAATTTCAATAGACCTAAACTAGAAAATGCACTTAAACTAGTGCTACTTTACTTTAAATATTATTTAGATACACACACATACAGTTGAAGTCAAAATTGTTCGCCCACTTGAGTTATTACCCCCCCTTTATATTTTTCTCTCAATTTCTGTTTAACACATTTCTAAAGAAAACAGTTTTATTCATTCATTTTCTTTTCGGCTTAGTACCATTATTAGTCTGGGGTCGCCATAGCTGAATAAACCACCAACTTTTCAAGCATATGTTCTACGCAGCCCTTCTAGCTGCAACCCATCACTGGGAAACATCCATACACACTCATTCACACACATACACTACAGACATTTTAGCCTACCCAATTCACTTACACCACATGTCTTTGAACTTGTGGGGGACACTTGAACACCCGGAGGAAAACCCACGCGAACATGGGGAGAACATGCAAACTCCACACAGAAATGCCAACTGACCCAGCCGGAGCTTAAACCAGAGACCTTCTTGCTGTGCTACCCACTACAAGATGACAGTTTTAATAACTAATTTCTAATAACTTCCTTTGTCTATCTTTGCCATGATGACAGTACATAATGTTTTACTAGATAATGTTCAAGATGACATTTAAAAATCACAATAATCAATATATCGACCTCAAAAATTTTTGCAGATGCAATTTAAAAAGTCACAACTAACGTTAAAGCCGTTTTACAATGACATTTAAATTCTACCTCATCATTATTCTACAATCGACCTCATCATCAAAGTTTACAGTTGGCTATTTACCTAATAGTACAATTGATAGTACATATAATCGAATGTTTACCTTTTAAACATTAAGTTATAGAATATAAATAACCTTAAGATTGATAAATATTGTAAAGTGATTATGGGTGTTTGCATTATTATGCTGTTATATAATCACTATATAAAAAATGACAAAATAATCTCAAAAATGACAATAATATTGCTTATCGCAACAATTTCTGTGACAATATATTGTACAATAAAAATTCCTATCGTGACAGGCCTACTAAAAGGCTTAACTAGGGTAATTAGGCAAGTTAGGGTAAATAGGTAGTCATTGTATCTTGATGGTTTGTTCTGTAGAAAAAACAAAAAATAGAGCTAATAATATTGACTTTATATGGTTTAAAAAAAGTAAAAACTGCATTTATTCTAGCCAAAATAAAACAAATAAGACTTTCTCCAGAAAAAAAAGGAAATACTGTAAAAAAAATACCTTGATATTTTAAACATCATTTGGAATTTTTTTTAAATAAAAAAAATAAATACAATAAAATCACTGGAGGGTCAATAATTTTCACTTTAACTAATATATATATATATATATATATATATATATATATATATATATATATATATATATATATATATATATATATATATATATATATTTTTTTTTTAATTTTATTTATTTATTTTTTTTATTTAAATTCAAAGTCCAATTACATTATTTTTGGATTTACGTTTATCATTGTGATGAACCTTAAAAAAGAAAATCATAAAACTACTAGAAAAATACTAAAGAATAATCTCAGTAATATCTATCATAAATATATCTCATAAATATCAGGTATATCTTATAATATCTCAGTCACTTACATTGTCAGTGGTCAAATTTGAAAAATGTGTAAGATTTATCAGTATATTACATTTACTGAGGGAGTAAAAACTATTAGAAAACTACTATAAAACAGATATATCTCATAAATATCTATTATAAATATACAGTAAATCATAAATATCATATATCATAAATATCTCATTCATATACAACATGTCAGTGGTCAAATTTGTTTAAGATTTATCAATATATTAAATCAACTCATCATAATCACAAATCAAATCATAAAACTACTATAAAACAATATCATTCATAAATATATTTCATATATATCAGATATATCTCATAAATATCAGGCATAACTCATAAATAACCCAGTTATGTACAGTATTTTAGTGGTCAAAATTGGCAAATATTTAAGACTTATTAGTTTATTAAATCAACTGAAGGAATAAGAACTATTCCCTCATCAAACAGATATATTTTAAAAATATCTGTTGTAAATATGTCTCATAAATATCTCATTCATTTACAGCATGTCAGTGATGAAACATCATCAAATACAAGTGTTTAAGATTTATCGGTATATTAAATCAACTGGGGGAATAAGAACTATTATAAAACTACCATAAAACAGATATATCTCATAAATATCTATTATAAATATACAGTATATCATATATCTCATAAATATCTCATTCATATACAACATGTCAGTGGTCAAATTTAACAAATTTTAAGATTTATCAGTACATTAAATTAACTGAGGGAATAAGAACTATTCCCTCATAACAAGAGATATATCTTATAAATATCTATTATAAATATATATCATAAATATCAGATATATCTAATAAATATGTCATGTACAGTATGTCAGTGATCAAAATTGACAAATGTTTGGATTTATCAATATATTAAATCAACTGTGGGAGTATAATTAAACTGCTTTAAAACCGATATATCTTATAAATATTTATTTTGAATAAATATCATATATATCTCATAAATATCTCAGTCATGTACAGTATGTCAGTGATCAAATTTGACAAATGTTTAAGATTTATCAGTATATTAAAGCAACTGAGGGAGTATAATAAAACTGCTATAAATCCGATATCTCATGTATTTTAAATGTATCTCATAAATATCAGATAGATCTCATAAATATCTCATTCATATATTAAAGAAAATGAGGGAGTAAGATCACCAATGGAAAAACACACCATTATAAAACCTTGAACTTATCCATATTAAAACTTTTGAACTCGCTTTAAAATTGACGTTATGAGTTTTATTTCAATCTTCCTATATTATTCTTCATGTATGTGCTTATGTTTTATTAATCCAAATTCCTATTATTGGTTTTGTTATTATAATTTATTGCAAGTTGACTAATAAGTCATAATAAAATCTAACTATCGGTAAAAAAAATTATGTTCAACAAATTTTAGAAGATTTCTTACAGATTACAGATTTTATAATCTATAAAAGTGTCTGTTGTCATGATTTGTCAGTTGTAATTTTTAGAAAAAATCCAAAAATTCCTGCTAAAAATTTTTAAACACTTAAAATATCTTTGTAACAATAGTAGATTATCATTCCTTAATGCACTTCAAAGTGCATTTGACCCGTCCTTGGAGCTTCACAGGTCTGCTGAGCACCAGATGCGTCTCCTCTCCTGCCCCACGACTGGGGAAATGCATTGTCCAGCAACATGGGCTAACTTTAGCATTTTCCGTCCCCAAAAATAAACAACTCCAGCCATCTCCCGTTGCCCACACACACTTCACTGGACACCCTGCACACACACACATACACTGAAAGACACTCTCTTGACACCAGACATGATTTCACACCTCTGTGTCACTATTGCAGCAATGCAACCCCTCAACAGGATGTTTCCGATACTGTTCATCTGTAACCCTGGAGCTCAAACAAATTCAGATCAAACACCGCAGATTATCTACCAACCAACCAGCGTTATTCTTCTTCCTCAAATGTCTTCAGATACACCTGTCCCTCACCTTTCCACCAAACACACACATATACTCACAGGAACATGCGGTCTGTTTTTTACTCCAAGCCTCCTTACCCTTAATCTGATTCGGTTTCAGTCACACAGGGGGACGGACAGATGGACACGGTGCAGTTCCTGGAATTTCTCACGTTCTCTGCCTTTGCTGGTTCCTGCTGTTGTCTTTCCCGGGTTTTATAGGCTCTCGCCGGGAATCTCCACTCCAATCGGTGGTCGCGATTGCTCTGACATCATTTGTGCAGGTTTTCCACTGTGGCTCGCCCTGAAGCCGTCTCTCCCCAGCCCTCTCATCCTCATTACCATTACAAACTAAATAGCTACCCAAGGGAGCAGCTGGACACGTTTGAATGTGTGTCTCTTTCTGTCCTTCTTTCTTGGCTCACACACACAGAAATGATGGCCAAAGGTGCCTGGAAGGTCAGCTTCTAACCTTTAAACTCCATAGGTTTAATAAGAAACATTGGAGTTATCTCCGTCTCTTTGGCATGTATATAAACTATGAGCATCTGGCAACCTCTGCGTGCTTATGGATGGTCTCCTGCATCTTGCATTTGATCGCTAACAGGGGAAAAGGGAGCTCAGGTCTCTGTCGGTCTGAGAAAGTCAGGTGGCGTTGACTTGTGAAGAGTTCCCCAGCAGACTGCCTGTTCTCACACTATATTTATCTGCACACACAGAGCTCATCTCTCTTTACTCCCACTGTTAAATAAAGAGCAGAGCGGCCAGGCCTGTCTACCACACCAAAATTTCCACAGAGACCCTACGATGATCCCTCTCTCTCTTTCACTTTTCCTTCTCTCTCTCTCTCTCTCTCTCTCTCTCTCTCTCTCTCTCTCTCTCAGTAAAATGTTTTGGAAAATCAGAGGACACCAAGAGGGGAAGCCAGGAGACGTGCATGTGTGTGTGTGTGTGTGTGTACAGATACAATCAGATGCGCCTGTACCTCAGAAATATTTTATTGCTCTTTCATAGATGTAGAATGTTCAGTTAATCTTCTAAGGAGTCCTTAGGCCTACTGTGTAGAGCTGAAATAAACGTGACTTGCTCTGCTTTGATTCTTTGCTTTAGCCTTAATTTTATTCAAATTGTATTCCAGCTCAAACTGAAATCTTTTAGTTTTCATTGAAGACTTTGGGATTTTTTTAAAACTCAAAAAAAAAAAAAAAAAAAAAACAGTTCAAGATGTCTTCTAAAGATCAGACATTTGTGAGATAACTCATCTATTCTTAGGAAATAAATATAGGAGATGCATGATGTAAAGAAATGTGTTATGTGAAAGACTCGAAATTGATTATTGAAAATAGTATTTAAATCGTAACAGTGCAGTATTTCACTGAACAGAAGCAAATTTCGGCTTGTTTGTAAGGTTTAGACCAGGGGTCACCTCACA
Source organism: Danio rerio (assembly GCF_052040795.2). NCBI lineage: Eukaryota > Metazoa > Chordata > Actinopteri > Cypriniformes > Danionidae > Danio > Danio rerio. Next base: position 39,146,057 of record NC_141035.1, read on the forward strand.
TGTTCTTGGAGGGCCGTTGTCCTGCAGATTTTAGCTCCAACCCTAATCAAACACACCTAAACAAGCTAATCAAGGTCTTGCTAAGTATACTTGAAACACCCAGGCTGGAGCATTGAGGCAAGTTGGAGCTAAACCCTGCAGAGACACCCGGCCCTCCAGGACTGAGGTTGGTGACCCCTGGTTTTGACGATTAAGGGAGTATTCACACTTGTAATTCCATTTTCAAGGATCATTTGGTATGGACTGTAAATGAAAGTAACACAACTTTAGTTCTCTTAAGCTACTTTTCCATTGCTCGGTATAGTACCGTTCAGCACAAGATGACTCGGTTTGGTTTAGCTCAGCTTGATTTGCATTTCCACTGCAGTTTAGTACCTCTTAAAGTGTGTGGGATCACTATAGTTGTGCTGCCTCTACTTCCTGAAAGCTTTTTTGCTGGACTTTTACTGACCATGATGCTGCCATTTCAGATGCCTTTTTCATTTGGTTTTGCCTTAATTTAATTTGAATTGTATTCGAGCTCAAACTGAAATATTTTAGTTTTTATTAAAGACTTTGGGATTTTTTAAAAATTCCAGAAAAAAAACAAACATAAAAAAACTTCAGTTTAAAATGTCTTCTAAAGATCAGACATTTGTAGAGTAACTCATCTTTTCTTAGGAAACAAATATTGGTGATGCATGATGTTAAAGAATGTTTTATGTGAAACACTTCAAATAGGAAAGTGACACAACTTTAGTTCTCTTAAGCCACCTTTCCACTGCTCAGTACAGTATAGTTTAGCACAACATGACTCGGTTTGGTTTAGCGCCGCTTGGTTTGCATGTCTACTGCAGTTTAGTACCTCTTAAAGTGTGTGGGATCACTATAGTTGTGCTGCCTCTACTTCCTGAAAACTTTTTCATTGGACTTTTATTGATCATGATGCTGCCATTTCAGATGTCTTTTTCTTTGTGTAGTCATGCGAACCAATGATATAGCAGTGGCTGTTGCAGACTACTTGACTATTTAGTGGGTTTGTTGTCTTGTGTCGTGTTGATGGTTTAGTTCTCTTGGATAAATCAGTGACCAGCAGAGTGAATGTGTCATGCAATGTCTCACTTGGAACCTCATCTGAGGTGGTATTAAAAAAGTACCATGTACTTAGTCAAGAATGTGAAACAGTCAACACATGTATGTTAATGTAATTAGCAACATTGTGACCATTACTTGAGAACCCAAGTTTGCTTAAACATTCTTCTTCATGGTCACATCTTGTGACATCATTACAGCACTAGTCTTTGGTTCATTTAGACTTTTTTGAACAAAAATTCAAGTGTTTCACTCAAACCCATTCAGAGTCTGTTTGGAGGAGAAATGAGATCATCTATTTAGACATCTTGGTCCACGTGTGGTTCACACCAATATTTGTGTGTCAGCATTGGCACTTATTTAAATCACCAAACTAGCAGAGCAATTTTAATTTAGCCATTCAAGGTGTAGGGGTGGCACAATGGTTGCCTCACAACAAGAAGGTCGCTGGTTCTAGTCCCAGCCATTTGGCATTTCTGTGTGGAGTTTGCATATTCTCCCCGTGTTGGCATGGGTTTTCTCCGGGCGCTCCGTTTTCTTACACAGTCCAAAGACATGCATTGTTGGTGAATTGAATAAATTAAATTGGCCGTAGTATATTGTTTTCCCAGTACTGGGTTGAGGCTGAAAAAGCATCCGCTGCGTAAAACATATGCTGAAATAGTTGGTGGTTCTTTTCCCTGTGGCGACCTCTGATAAATCAGAGACTAAGCCGAAGGAAAATTAATGAATGAATTCTAGGTTCTACAATTACTGGAGAAGTTGCAAAGTTTAAACATATATTTCTTAATCAAACCTTCAAAAGATACAACATGCATGGATAAATTGTTCACTGTGAAATCAGTAACATGAATTTAGAAAATAGACAGGGTTAACTTATGTAAATTTGTCAAACCCATCTAATCCACTTGATGTCTATAAGAACCAATGACTACGTTTACATGGGTATCAGTAATTAACTATTTGCCTTAATCTGAATAAGACAATAATATGATTAAGGTGTTTACATGAGATGTTTTTTGAATGTTTCTTTTATGATCCCATTTTACAGGTTATAGCACATAGATCGATTAACATCATTGCCTCACCACGATATCCACATTTCCTCCAAAGTTTTATGTAAATTAGCTTGTTTCAGTTTTATTTTGTTGACTTTACATGTAGTTTAGCACTTTCACTTTCATTTAAGAACATTTCATGCATGCCCTCATGACAAACGAGATATTGGATGCAAGTATAAACTGCTGGAAGAGTGTTGTTTTGATGGAATTTAATACCGCACACTGTATAGAAAAAAACCCTCCGCAACTTGCGATGCATATGTCTGTGGTCCTTGAGTGATTCAGTAGGTGCAGAGAATAGTGTCAAACAGCCGTGTGTGTATAGACTATCCTGTAGCAAAATGCGGCGAAAATCTTATTACATACTTATCCTACATTAATGTAATAGTTTGAATGCGCTGTTTACATGTCTGTACTGCACTTCAATAATGCAATGAAAATCCGCATACTCTACATGTCTTAACTCCATTTCTGTTTTGTTCGATTATGACTTTAGTCGGATTAAGGTCCTCAAAAATTGCTGTTTACATCATAGACTCCTAATCAGAGTATTGTCGTAATCATATGAAAATCGGATGATTGGTGTCCATGTAAACATAATAAATGTCTAGTAGAACCAATTCGAGCGTTTTTATTTTTAAAGAGAGCTTTAAGGTGAAATGTTTGAACTGGTTTGCAAAACTTATGACCATATTCCTAGTATTATCATGCATTTAATATACTGTAGGTCACAAGGGGTCAGTTGTGATTCATTAAGTGTGGTTTATTTCTAAACTAATTTCAAGAGGATTACGTGCTTATGATCAACAAGGCTGGCTCCTCATTAGCTCCGTAATATACCCTATCAGATGATTAAGGAAGCAATATAAATAACCAGTGTTTTTCCACTCCAGTTATCTTTATCTTGAAGCTTAACCCCCCCTTCCACCCCTACTTCCTCCCTCTTTTTCGATAGGGCGACACAATGGCCCAGTGGCTTAGACTGTTGCCTCACAGCAAGAACACCGCTGGTCCAACCTTCTATCGGGCTGGTTGGTGTTTCTGTGCGGAGTTTACATATTCTCCCCGTGTTTGCATGGGTTTCCTCCAGGTTCCCCAGTTTCCTCCCACAGTCCATAAACATAAACCATAGCCAATTAACTAAACCAAATAATCACCTAAGACAACCTTAGTTTACACTTCTCACACTGCGACAAGCAGGGGAGTTTTAGAGACCAACCTGAGCTCCAACTCCACTCTCGCCCTTCTATTGGGAGGAAGCCCCGGACTCAAGGATATTACGAACTCAGGGCTTTCTCCCAGGACAGCATGCCAAATACGCTTTATTGATTATCAGCTAAGTGTGAATTCTTGAATTTGCTATTGACATACCTTCAGCTGTATTTCCTGATGCATTTGATTACTCTAGCTTAATACTGTGAAAGCAATGTGTTCCAGTGTGTTTTCAACTGCCGCTAGAAGTATTAAAAAGTGATCAAACCTGAAATATTTAAACTCCATTTACACCAATTAGCATCATTCACCTTTGATCAGGTCTGATCAGTCTACAATTGCATTTAAAAAGCAACCAACACATTGAAATCTCTCTGTGCTTTAAAGAGATTCACAAAAAGCAAACAGTTTAAATCACATTTAATTTACATGCATCCTAAAAGTATCTTCATGTTATGGATCAGCTGCTCATAATATCTTGTTTTCTTTAGTTAAAACATATCAATCGTTTGTTTTTACTCTTCTGGTCACGATACAGGAAAGAAGAGAGAAATATATTATGATGGCATGAGAAAGTAAGAGTGAGGGACTGAAAGAAAGACGCGGGATGAAACGAGAGAGAGGAAGCCTGTTTCTACACTTATTGAGATGTGGATCTGCAGTGTTCCGTTACCCAAAATCCTCTGGGTGAGGCCAGATCTGTGTGTATAGCGACCAGACTCAACACAAGCCCATTTAACTATAATCAGACATGAAGATGTGTGTGTGCGTGAGATCCTATCAGTGTTTTCGATCGCTTATCTTCAAGTCCATCGTCTTGCGTCCAGGTGGATGTGAAATGAAGAACATCTTTTTAATTGCAGGCATTTGCAGTTGCGTGTGTGTGAATATCTCTGCCATTGAACGTTGTGTGGTGTCGGAAGCGTCTCCATGACGATGCTCTTTTAAAAGAGGAAGACCGTCATGTCTGGCCCCGGCTCTCAGGATCCCCATGCTCTCTTGAACATGATAGCTTTCACAGTGATCCAGGCATCGCATGAGAGTGCAAGAGACTTGGGGAGTTATGAACGCACCCAGAATTAGATAAGCCTCGCGTGCACCGATGAACATAACTACATTTCTTACAAAAATGTCAACAAAAATGAAAATGAGAGCGACTTAATGCAAGAAATTCTTGATAACATTCTTTGACGAAAATATGTAGTTACACAGTCTTGTGGATTTTTTCCCCAATTCATTTCATAAACAAAAGTGACTGCAGTTCATGGATAAATGCTCATTGTAATGATGTACCATTATGAATTGATTGATCAATAATAATTCTTAATAATGCTGTGCATCAATTTACATTTAATTGTTTACTAAATATTGCAAAAATAACAGCAAGATTTAAAAAAAAAACATATGTTTTATTTTGATGAATAATCTGGTAAGAAAACACTACCTGACAGAAGTCTTGTCGTTGATCCTAGTTGTTAGAGCAACATATAATAACTTGACTTTTAGTTGATCATTTGGAAAAGTGGCAGAAGGTAGATTTTTCTGATGAATTATTTGTTAAACTATATCACCAATCCTGCAGAAGATCTATTGGAACCCACCTGGACCCAAGATTCTCATAGAAATCTGTCAAATTTGGTGAAGGAAAACTCATGGTTTGGCTTACATTCAGTATTACAAACCACAGGAGAGGGAAAGACCTTCAGCAGGATAGCGCTCCTTCTCATACTTCAGCCTCCACATTAAAGTTCCTGAAAGCAAAGAAGGTCAAGGTGCTCCGGGATTGGCCAGCCCAGTCACCAGACATGAACATTATAGAGAATGTCTGGGGTAAGATGGAGGAGACATTAAAGATGAATCCAAAGAGTCTTGATAAACTCCGGGAGTCCTGCAAGAACGCTTTCTTTGCCATTCCAGATGACTTTATTAATAAACTATTTAGTCATTGCAGAGATGTATGGATGCAGTCCTCCAAGCTCATGGGAGTCATACACAATATGCATTCTTTTTCCTCTGCACCATGACTTTGTTCTGTACTGTACATTATTTCTGTTAAGTGACAAGACTTTTGTCTAAGCAAAGTCAGACCTTACTGTCCTAATTAAATAGTTAGAATAAAAATAAGTGAAATCTAGAGGCCTTTGCCTTTCATATCAGCCGCATCTGATACCAAATCATCAACAAGAAGTCAAGTTATTATTTTAGCTCCTAAAACTTAGATAGGTGACAAGACTTTTGTCAGGTAGTGTATGGTTTCATATAAGTTAATACAATTTTGTTTTATTTTAAAATGGATTTTATGATTGATTTTGAATAAAAAAGGATGAAAATTAAATTTAAGAACAATGTATGCATGAATGCACGTTATATTTTGTTGATATTGAACATAAGATGGTAAAAAAAATGAACAATGTAAATAATTAATATATAGTTGATAAGTCAGAATTTCACTAAATGCTTGTAAAATGTTTAAAATAGTACATCAAAATAAAGATTTCGTTTAATTTTGCACTTTCATGTTAAGTCAAGTATTTTTTTCATCAGTTAATGAGTTCCTATTTTAGTAAGAGTAAAATTAATAAATATAACATGACAAAATTAGACATAAAGGCCATTTTCACCAACACACAAAAATGAATACAGACATAAATTCATCAATGCCCAATTATGCATATGCATGGCAAATAGATGAAGCTTTGATAAACTCAGATTGACTTTTGTGGCTTCATGGTACGTGTGCATGCGTAAATAATAATAGTGTAAATAATGTTTAAAAGAATAATACTGTAAAATCCGAATTATCATAATCAATAAGTCAGAATTTCCTTTACTTATAATGTTTAAAAAGTGCAAAATTAAACCAATTATTCAACATTTTGTCTTTCTCGTTAAGTAAAATATTTTTTCATCATCTAATGAGTTCCTATTTTAGTAAGAGTAAAATTAATAAACATAACATGACAAATTATATATAAATCACCAGCACACAAAAATTAATACAGGCATAGATTCATGAATGCCCAATTATGCTTATGCATGGCCATTTGATGATGCATTGATGAACTCAGTTTGACTTTTGTGGCTTCATGTTACTTGTGTGCATGCGAAAATAATATTAAAAATAATAATACAGTCGCCTCACAGCAAGAAGGTCGCTGGTTCGAGCCTCGGCTGGGTCAGTTGTCGTTTCTATGTGGAGTTTGCATGTTCTCCCTGCGTTCGTGTGGGTTTCCTCCAGGTGCTCCAGTTTCCCCCACAGTCCAAAGACATGCGGTACAGGTGAATTGGGTAAGGCTTAATTGTCTGTAGTTTATGAGTGTGAATGAGTGTGTGGATGTTTCCCAGAGATGGGTTGCAGCTGAAAAGGCATCCGCTGTGTAAAACGTGCTGGATAAGTTGGCAGTTCATACCGCTGTAGCGACCCCGGATTAATAAAAGGACTAAGCCAAAAAGAAAATGAATGAATGAATGAATAATGATACAGTAAAAGCTTAATCATCATAATATCATGAGAAAGTCATAATTTTCCAACATGCTTAAAATATGTTTATATAATATGTTTAAAATAGTCAATGTTGAATATTTGATTTAATTTTGCACTTACTTGTTAAGTAAAATATTTTTTTATCCTCTAATGAATACCTATTTTTTGTAAGAGTGAAATTAATAAATATAACATGACAAAATTAAACATAAAGGCCATTTTCACCAACACACAAAGTTGAATACAGGCAAACATTCATGAATGCCTAATTATGCATATGCAAGGCCATTAGATGATGCATTGGTAATTCAGGGTACCCTGATGAAGGCATGTGCTTGCCGAAACACATAGGTGCAGTTTTAAGGAATATCCATGTCAAATTATTTTTTCCACATTTTTTAAATGCCTTGGACTGATTTTCGCTGCTTATTCTGATGAATCCCTTGCCCTAACTTTTTTACATTGATAAAATCAGTTTGACTTTTGCGGGTTCATGAACAAGTGCGTGTGTAAATAATATTAAAAATAATACAGTAAATATTAATCATCATAATTAAGTCATAATTTTATTACATGCTTATAAAATGTTTAATATATCAAAATGTTGAATATTTGGTTTAGTTTAGCACTTTCTTGTTAAGTAAAATATGTTTTTATCATCTTCATTTATTTTCCTTCAGCTTAGTCTCTTTAATCATCATGGGGTCGCCACAGTGGAATGAACTGCCAACCTATCCAGCATATGTTTTGCCCTTCTAGCTGCAACCCAATACTGGGTTACATGCATACATACATACATACAGTACATTCATGAATGCCCAGTTATGCATACCCATGGCCATTGATTAACTCAGTTTGACTTTTGTGGCTTCATGGTACTTGTGTGCATGCGTAAGTAATATTAAAAATAATAATGCAGTAAAAGCTTAATCATCATAATCAATAAGTCATTTGTTTTAAATAGTCAAAATGTTCCTATTTTAAAAAGAGTGAAATTAATAAATATAACATGACAAAATTAGACATAGACAATTTTTAGCAGCACACAAAGTTAAATACAGGCATAAATTCATGAATGCCCAATTATGCATATGCATGGCCATTAGATGATGCATTGATGAACTCTGATGAGTAACTCGAGGTATCCTGATGAAGGCATGTGTTTGCCGAAACGTGTAGGTGCAGTTTTAAGGAATAGCCATGTCAAAACAAAGGCTTTTTAATATCATTTTCACATTTTTTGAGTGCCTTGGACTGATTTTTCGCCGTTTATTCTGATGAATCCCTTGTCCAAAGAACACCAACACATTATTTAAAGTACCCCTAAGCACTTTTTTACATTGATGAACTCAGTTTGAGTTTTGCGGGTTTATGAACGTGTTTGTGTGTAAATAATGTTAAAAATAATACAGTAAAATCTTAATCATCATAAGCAACGTGTCATAATTTCATTACATGTTTAATATATAAAAATGTTGAATATTTGGTTTAGTTTAGTAAAAAGTTTTTATCATCTTCATTTATTTTCCTTCAGCTTAGTCCTTTTAATCATCATGGGGTCGCCACAGTGGAATGAACCGACAACCTATCCAGCGTATGTTTTGCCCTTCTAGCTGCAACCCAAAACTGGGTTACATACATACATTCATGAATGCCCAATTATGCATATGCATGGCCATTAGATGATGCATTGATGAACTCCGTTTGACTTTTGTGGCATCATGGTGCGTGTGAGAAGACTCGTGTCGGCTCTCCGGCGCCCTTTCTCATCTCAATCTTGGCCCACATTGTGTCCATTCAGAGGGTTTGCTCACTGTGAAAACACACCTGGCCTAATAATGACACTGCTAATACAACAATAATGTAAGAGTAATGTCAGAATAATGTCGGAAAAAACAGCCAATCCCCTAACTCGTCATTAACAGGACCCTCTCCGATGGTGATGTCATCTGTCCCACCTGCCGTAGCAAACCAAGGACTTCCGTGCGCTCCAAGGAGACGCGGGTCACAGGGTCAACCACTTAGAGATCGCGTGAAAGAGAGTAGCCAAGCTTGTCACCGGAGTGACGTTCCCACACACAAACACACTCACAGTAGCCCAAGCTGGAAAAAGTGAGCGTGTGCCCATGCTATGCTAAGCCTGTAAAGGTGGCTTCTCTGCCTCCCGGCTCTTCGCTCTGTGTTGTTTCAGTGGCCTGATTCTAATCTCCTTTGAAATGTCAATTTTCACGTAATCAAAACACCATCTAAATTTAGTTTCCTGCTGGCGGGCCATTATGTTTTATGTGCTACGCTTGATAGCCTAGCCGGACGCACTCGTATGAACATAACCTCAGCTTTAAAAACTATTAAGAGCCCGTCACTTGGATGCACTCTTTAGCAACCTTGTAAGAAAGGCCTCGGTGGTATATTTGAGTCACTTTCGGGGCAAGTTTCTTTCAGAGTTCACTCTGTAATTGTGGCAACTGTCAGGATGTTAGCGCTAATGCGACTAGCTAGTTTCTATGGCAATTCCGCCCTCGTGTTTACAATCACAGACATTTTTCCCTTGATTTCAATTGCCGTTTTTGGATTGGATCTATGGGATTCTCTATTAAAATATGCTCTGTGTTTTCCTGGCGATGCTTTAAAATGCTTTTGATAGAGGTGTGTGTGTGTGTGTGTGTGTGTGCAAGAGACGAGCGAGAGGTGGATTAAAAGAAGTGTGCAGCTGTGCAGAGCGACTCTGGGAGGGAAACCTGATCGGATGAGAAGTCCGGACAGAAGACGAAACAGGGTGTAAGGGTGGCGAAAATCAGAGAAAGCAGCCGCTTTTTTTTTTCAGTGCTCAGATACTGCAAGATAGTTTTCTCAGGCTGTTGTTTTAGCCACTGAGAGAAAAACCATGTGTGTGTTTTTTTTTTTTTTTTCATTTTTGTGTGAGAAGACCCTGAGAAGCGGAGACATTCCCAGTCTTGACTTAATACCTTTGTATGATGAGACTTGACTTGTCAATTTGCCGGTCGCTGGGTTCTGTGCACCTGTCAGAAGCTCTAGATACAAGAAAATGTGATGGTGTAGAACAACAGTCCTCAGCTGGTGGCACATGGGACTGTTTAGAGGAATATAAAACAATGTTCAATGTAACAAGCAACTAAACATGACATTGATATAAAAGGACTTCCCATTTTTTTTTTGTTGTCAACATTCTTGCATCAATCTGCCCTTTATTCATTCATTTATTCATTTTCTTTTGGCTTAGTCACTTATTCATAGGGGTCACCACAGTGGATTGAACCGCCAACTATTCCAGCATAAGTTTTACACAGTGGATGCTCTTCCAGCCACAACCCAGTAGTGAGAAACATCCATTCACTCTCACATGCACATACACTTAGGCCAATTTAGTTTCTTCAGTTCACCTATAGCGATTGCCTTTGAATTATGGGGGAAACCAGAACACCCAGAGGAAACCCACACGAACATGGGGAGAACATGCAAACTCCACACAGAAATGCCAACTCGCCCAGTCGGGACTCGAACCAGCAACCTTCTTGCTGTGAGATGACTGCTAACCACTGAGCCACAGTGCTGCCCAATCTGGCACTTAGTTTATGTGAAAATGTAAAATAATTAAAAGAAATAAAATATTACAAAAACTGGTCCCACTTTATATTAAGTGGCCTTAATTAATATGTACTTGCACAGCAATTAATAGTTTGTTACAATGTACTTATTGCGTAAATACATGTATTTACTTCGTATTTATGCTTGATTAAATACATGTATGTAATTACATCTGTAACTAACTTTTGTAATTAGATTTGTAAATACACTGTTGGCCATCCCTTACACCTTAACCCACCCTTAAACCTACCCATACCACCAAACCTGTCCATAACCCAACCTCTATCCCAAATCAAAAGCACCACAAGTGTTCTCAAATACATTATAAACACAGTAAGTACATTGTATTTATTTTTTTGAGGTAAGTACATAGTAGTTAAGGACACTTAATATAAAGTGGGACCCAAAAACTATTACTTTCTACATAAACATAAAAACCTCTGCCTTTATGCCTTCATCTCGAGGGGCTGCGACGCAGATAGCAAATAGCAAAAGTAGATTCAGACACGTCCATAATGCTTTTGCGCCCTGCGCTTTAGATTTGGTGCCTATATCGTTAAAAAGGAGCACAATATATTTTATTTTGAGAAACATTTAAAATATTTGGAACAGTGAGGCTAAACAATTCAAATGAATCATTGACTTCTGCTGTCTTCATTAGTTTCAAAAACACAGGTTTTATTACATTTTAAAACTTTATCTTTGGAGATCTTTTCGCTGGAGATACTGCTGTCCAAAAAAAAATAATAATAAAAAAAATAAAAATCTTACATATAAACCTTACGAACATTCGCCTCACAGCAAGAAGGTCGCTGGTTCAAGCCTAGGTTGGGTCAGTTGGCATTTTTGTGTGGAGTGTGCATGTTCTCCCCGTGTTTGCGTGGGTTTCCTCTGGGTGTTCTGGTTTCCCCCACAGTCCAAAGACATGCGGTACAGGGGAATTAAATAAACTAAATTAGACGTAGTGTATATGTGTGAATGCAGGAGTGCATGGGTGTTTCCCAGTGTTG